>NC_068362.1:95497328-95757848 GCF_020536995.1 Dreissena polymorpha
CACAAGAAGAAAACTTTTTCAAACATGACCTAGCATGCGTTAACTTTGTACACACATATTTTGTAGACTTATTTTTTGAGGTGCAGTTTTGAGACAAATGCGAATTTGGGGCATCCTTGTCGTCCGGGCAAATCTCTAGCGTTACTTGAATGCCTGAGTGGAATTTAATACTCTTTATTTTAATAATTAGTGTAAGATAATGCTTTTTAGACTGTAAGTTCAGTTTTGAGACAATCTGACAATGGTATTTCATACAAATATGTAATTTGGAGGCAGTTAAGCACAAGCGAGCAAACCCCGTTACTGTTGTAGGAACAACTAACTTTGTCTCCCTCATTTTATCATTTTGTTTACTGTGACGGAAATTTTCTACTGAACCATAATTCAGTCATTTCACGCATCAGCAATGATACAAGCTGATGTAGACTGAAGACATGGTAAACGTGTGATCAACTGTGTAAATGACTATACCATTAAAGCGGGACGATTTTGCATCAGGAAACTGCGATTAGTTATTGTATGCGTTGAATGCAGTGTACACACATCTAATATCTAGAATGCTGCTGTTTTCGTCAGCATCATCGGTTATCAATATGCGGTCAAGAATTTCACATCGGATTCGCACCTTGCGGATATGCAATTGTATCAAGGTTCGTACAGTATTATTTATTAGTTTACCAATGACCTTTTTTCAATTTATGACAACAGTTTTGAATATACATTATGTTTTCGCGAAGATTTAATCGTGGGGCGCAAGAGTTTTGTGTACATGAAAGTGGTAACAATGATGTCGTATAATAATTTATTACTTGCTTGCTTCCGTTTATAGTTAAAATGTGTTTGTTCAAAGCAGTTATAAAAGTCGCTTGTTTCAGGTTTGTTTACAACAACTTGACTGAGCTCATGAAGACATGTATTCGAAATAATTACCCGTAGGCATTGTGGTAATACGCCATGTTTCATTAGGATATCGTCTGCTAAATTTCTCGCATAATGTTTATAGACGCAAAGTATAATTATAATACACACCATGGAGCTAATGTTGGTGTGTTGTATTTTTTTTAACCAGGTTTTCCGAAGGAAAAAACTGGTTATTAGATTGGCGAATGTCGGTGGGCGGGCGGGCGGAACAAGCTTGTCCAGGCCATAACTTTGTCGTTATTGTGAGATTTTAAAATCATTTGGCGCATTCGTTCACCATCATTGGACGGTGTGTCGCGCGAAAGAATAACGTCGATATCTCAAAGGTCACGGTCACACATGAGTTCAAAGGTACACATATGGCCATAATGAGCTTGTCCGGGCCATAACTAGTCATTCATTGTCAACTGCGTCATCATAGTATACATTGTATGATATCATTGATTACGCAATCTACAGCTTGTTTGCTACCATTACTTTTTGTTAAAACAAACAGCTTCTTACATCGGTATAGTATGTTAATTTAATAATAAACGTTTCAATTTACGGGCGAAATTTACCGTATTGTATTTCGGACGGACTTCCTGAATATGTGCGTAATTCAGGATTACGTAGATTGGATATAACGGGCAGATTTCTTAGTCCACTCGATGTCATTTTTACCGGGAGGATACCTATAAAATTGTTTCCGGCTCGCATATTAGGACGAAGTCCTGTTTAGCCTTCATTAACTACATTTAATTCAAGCAGTTGCTAAAGAACTTTTGTTTTTAAGTCCTAAAACCCACTTCCTGAACATGGACATGTTTAAATTATGTACAAGTACACACCGAGTTGGAAACTGTTGACTTTGTGCAATGGAATATATAAATAATATGCAAAAAAAAACTGTATATTTTTTATTCATAGACGCTCAAGTAGGTCAATGTATGAAGTTAAGTACTTTAAGTTTCAGTGGCGTAATAATCTTCTTATAAACCAAACGCGTAATTAAAAACAAAAATTCTAAAAAATATAATTACAATAATTTTGACCCACACCTACAAAAATTTTCAGTTTTAAAGGGACCTTTTTACGTTTTGGTCAATTGAAAACAAAATTTAAAAAATGTTTCAGATTCGCAAATGTTCGTGGTAGTTATGATATTTTTGTAGAAACAGTAATACTAAACATTTACCATGCTTTAAAATATCCATTATATGCATCTTTTGACGATAAGCAATAGACTTTTACTCCAGGGGTCAGTGGTTCGAGCCCAGCTGCGGGTTACTTATTTTTCGTTCTTTAATTTCATTCTTGCTTTTTAACTGGAGATTTTTAGATCCAATGCTTACATTTATCAATCTAAAGCATTTAATGACACACTTCAATAATGCCAAAATCTGTGAATAAGCCCTCTTTAATTAATATTCGATGTCATCGGCCGTCTAAGACGCTCATGAACATTTAACATTTACATGTTTATTTTTTCTGCAAAAGAAATAAATTAGTAAAATAAACGCTGCAAGTGTTGCGACTGTGAACAGATAATTGTTCATGTATTTAAATCCACTACCTCTTTTAATTATTCAGACAACTATTTTAAAGTTTATGTGATGAAGACAATTTGTAAAAGAAAATATATACACCTCTCACATTAGATCAGATTGTAAAGGAAGATCGTCTTCAAACGAGACTTGTACAGCAAATCTGTTTCAGCACATAGGACACTATTCGTGAATGAGAAAGATATGCTTAACCCTTTTATTGTGTGATAACATTAGTTTTGTACTTAAATAAAACTAGAATGCTGAGATCATAACTATTGCCGTTTTGGAACTGTGACCTTATTCTGAATTAACTATAACAATTATGATGTGGTTCATTCTTTGTTTGACGTAAACCAAGCGACGGACCGTCGCTTAAGGAGTGAGTTACGATAGTACACGGCAAACTTTACATTCAACCGGTATTTGCACATAGAAAGACAGGGTTCGACTAGGTCCAATTCTTTTCATTATTGCTATCATAAGGCCCCGGCTTCTGGAAAGTTGTATTACTTGGTTAGTAATATAAGTTACATAACAATTATCTAGAGCTACTTAAAATTATTACATTTCCGTTATAGAAATAAAGAACATTGTCATATATTCTAATATTATCTCACATAAACTAGTTCTGACTCAAAAATGTTCCTACCGATAAATGTGATCCAGACTGTAATATTGCTAGCCCGGATTGCTAGTGAACGCAGTGTACACACATCCAATATCTAATAATGCTGCTGTGTTCGTCAGCATCATCGGTTATCAATATGCCGTCAACAATTACACATTGGATTCGCACCATGCGGATATGCAATTGTATCAAGGTTCGTAGAGCATTATTTATTATGTTACCAATGAACTTTTTTTCAATTTATGACAACAGTTTTGAATAAATATTATGTTTTCGCGAAGATATATCCATGGGCGCATGCATTTTGTAAATGAAAGTAGTAACAACGATGTTGTATAATATTATTTTATTACTTGCTTTCTTCCGTTTATAGTTAAAATTGTTTGTTTAAAGCAGTTGTAAAAGTCGCTTGTTTCTGGTTTGTTTACAATTGACTGAGCTCATGAAGACATGTATTCGAAATAATTCGCTGCAGACATTGTGGTAATACGGAATGTTTCATTAGGATATCGTCTGCTAAATTTCTCGCATAAGACCTAAGACACGAAGTAGTTATAATACACCTTTACCATGGAGCTAAATATTGAACATTGTGTGTTGTTTTTTTTTGTTCAATGTGTTTTTCAATGTGTATTTTCTAGGTGATAAGGTACTGTCAGGATATGGATATATTGCATTGGTGTTTTCGTTGCAAATACGCAAATGAATCTACGTTAACTCGATTACAAATTTTTCATGTTAACGTTGCCTAGGATACATTAACATACAGCAACGTCGTGTATAATCGACTTGCGTGTATACATACGAGAAATACAATGTTAAAGTGACGTACGCAATAAACTGCGTCATCATAGTATACATTGTATGATGTCATTGATGACGTAATATACAGCTTGTTTTGACTACCATTACTATTTGTTTAAAACAAACAGCTTCTTGCATCGATATAGTATCTTTATTAATACACGTTTCTAGCACAATGTATTTTCATCTGGAACTTATTTTCAAAAGCGAATTCACACCTGTTGATTTGTTCTGAGGTATTCTGAAACCAAACAAAAATTGAATATGTCAGACACACAATACCACTCGTTGAATCCCTTTAACAGTAATTTTAATGTTGATTTCCACTCTCTAATCAACGCATTTTTTCAACAGAATATTCGTGTAAGTAGTAATTTAAAAATATCTTTTCCTACAAATTAATCCCATACTGCGCCTACATTAACTACATTTAATTCAAGCAGTTGCTAGAGCACTTTTGTTTTTAAGTCCTAAAACCCACCTCCTGAAAATGGACAAATAAGGAAAGGCTGATCATGTTAAGTAAATATTGACATATTTAAATTATGTACAAGTACATCCCGATTTGGAAACTGTTGACTTTGTGCAATGGAAATTTAAATAACATGCGAAAAAACTGCATAGCCTATATATATTTTTTTCATAAGACGTTCAAGTAGGTCAATAAATGAGGTTAAGTAGATCTACTTTAAGTTACAGTGGCGTAATAAATCTTATAAACCAAACGTGTAATTAACAACAAAAATCTAAAAAATATTATTACAATAATATTGACCCACACCTACAAAAATGTTCAGTTTTAAAGGGGCCTTTTCACGTTTTGGTAAATTGACAAAATTAAAAAAAAAATGTTTTAGATTGGCAAATGTTCGTTGTTGTTAGGATATTTGAAGAAACTTAACAGTAATACTAAACATTAACCATGCTCTAAAATATCCATTATATGCATCTTTTGACGATTTTAAAACCTGAAAATCATAAAGCGTTGCAACGCGAAACGATTGAATAATTTGGAGAGTTCTGTTGTTGTCGTTATATTTTTTGATACAAAAGACGATTGGTGATATTAAGTATAAAATACACCACTGATTGTATCAGCGCGGATGTCTAAGTGGTGTAAGCGATAGCCTTTACTCCAGGGGTCAGTGATTCGAGCCCAGCTCTTTATTACTTCTTTTTCGTTCTTAATATTATTATTGTTTTTTTTTTACTGGAGATTTTAGATCCAATGCTTACATTTATCAATATAAAGCATTTAATGACAAACTTCAATAAATGCCAAAAATCTGTGAATAAGCCCCTTGAATTAATATTCGATGTCATTGGCGTCTAAGAAACTCATTAACATTGAGCATCTAAATGTTTACTTTTTCTGCAAAAGAAATAAATTAGTAAAATTAGCGCTGCAAGTGTTGCGACTCTGGACAGATAATCGTTTATGAATTAAATACACTACCTTTTTAATTGTTCGGACAACTATTTAAAGTTTATGTTGATGAAGACAATTTGAAAAAGAAAATACATACACCTCTCACAGTACAAGATTTTACAAGCTTCCGTTGGCATTTTATATTGAAAGCAACTACCCATATTCCACCTATTGATACAGAATCCTGGAATATTTATTTTGTCTATTTTGCTGCTGAGAATAATACAAGCTGCGCTTAGTTATTAAACAAAATGATTTTTGTATAAAAATGTGTTATTGTTTTCAGAAGACGATAGACAGTCAAAACTTGAATGCTTGTGTTCAGTGTAAAATCATCAGGTGTGCACCATAGACATCAACAAGTAACACATAAAATATTCAAATCACAACATCAATAAACGTATACAAGTAAAGAGTGTAGTTAAATAAATTATAATTCGGATAATTATTATGTAAATTCATATGCAAATGACAACATTTTTCAACTCCACATCTTGTCAGTTACAACACAACGGGATGTTAAAAGAAATCGTCTGAAAATATAAAGAAAAATTAATACGAAGAACTTCAGCCAACATTCAGAACAAAACACAACTGATATCACATAAACAACGTCAATGTGCCGGACATTTTAGCAAAAACATTTTCAATAAATATGCACCAACAATTATCTCCAGGAAGTGTGAGCCCTTACAGAACAGAATGTTTGCTGCAACTTTGCCGCACCTTTGCGGCAAACTTTTTGTTTGCGGGAAGGCTTGCAAGAACTTTGCAGGACTTGTGGCTAACCGCAAAGTTTCTGCAAAGTTGCCGCAAAGTTGCAAGAACTTTGCGGCTAGCCGCAGTTTGCAAGAAGTTAGCAAGAAACTTTTTCAAAATATTAGTGTTGCAGGAACTTTGCAAGAAACTTTCATTAAAAATATTGACATTGCACTAACTTTGCAAGAAACTTTGATATAATATTGATGTTGCAGGAACTTTGTCAGAAACTCCGGATTTTATGACAAAATGTTTTATGCCCTACATGTCAATATTAGAATATGAACTGAGTTTGATCCTATCAATATTACTGTTGTAAAAACTCTTAACATTGGCTTACTATAGTAAAAGTAGTTTTCTTAGTAAAAATGGGCATACTTTCAACAAAATGCATCAGAGAGTTGCCTACTCTTGCCTGATTTAAATGTGAGGTCATGATTGTAAACAAACTGCGCAACATTACAAACAATAAAATATGTCAATGTATATACAATTTATGTCTTAGCACCAAATGTACTGTGTGTGTTTTTTAACTACTCTATAGTGGATATAGCATAAATATGTATATTCAATTTATGTATAATTCCTATATATGCTCTATAGCTAAAGCATAGAATAATCATATTACACTGTTTACCTATACAAAGTTAACATTGATATTGTGTTTATCAATATTTGTTAACCGAAAACCGGCTTATCACCAAATGTACTTGTATTGTGTTGTTTTTTTAACTCTTCTGTAACGGATATAGTACAATACGTTTATACAATTTATGTCTTATCACCAAATGTACTTGTATTGTTTTTAACTACTCTATAGTGGATATCGCAAAATATGTATATTCAATTTATGTATATTTCCTTATATATGCTCTATAGCTGAAGCATAGAATAATCATATTACACTTAAATTTTAAAATTTATGTTTAAATCCTTAAGTTGCTCCTTTTGTTTAAACATATAATATACATATTACAGTGTGACCTTAATTATGAAAATACATACCTCAAACATATCTTTTTTTAAATCTTACATACCGAAAAGTAACGTCTTAACTTAGCGTAATTTAATTACAAAAACTTATAAAATACATACTCCAGTGAAATCATTATTATTACTAATATCCATTTTTTAAACTTCCGTTTTTGAGAACATTAGATACCGATAATTTATGTCTTATATTTAAGGCAATCTACCTTGCATAAGCACATTTGCTTGTTTTTTTGTGTGTTTACATGTTGTATTTTATTCTTTTTTTCTATGTCTCTATTGGGGACAAGTTGTTTTTTTGTGTTTTCTTCTCACCTTTGTGATTATTTCCTTTTACTTCTTCATGTCTATGGAATATTCATCTTTTTGTATCCCTAATTTTTGCTATCTATTTCTGTTTGTATGTATGGACATCTTATGTCCTACACGAGAAACCAACTGGACATGTTTTCAAAATAGAAACTTACTGGACAAGCACACACAAATTAGCATTTACATCACCCTCCACCTCTTCAAATGATTAAATTATGCTCTCTGAATGTAAAAGGGCCTAAGCAATAAAGACAAACGCATAAAACTCTTCAAATGGTTAGACGAAAAAAATATAGTATATGCCTATTACAAGAAAGACACTGGACACATACTTTAGCACAAACCCTAAAAGATGAATGGGACGGAGACATCTATCTCAGTGGACAACATACTAATAAACAAGGCATTGCCTTTCTGATAAAAAATAATATAGGGATCACAGTCGATAACTTTAACGAAATAATAATTGGCAGACAAGCAAGTATAGATATCAAAATACACGAAACACAATTAACATTAATTAACGTTTACGGCCCTAAAATTGATGATTCCACATTTTACGAAACATTACAATCCTTTATAATTGATAACCAAGATAAAAACATTATAGTCGGTGTCGATTTCAATACTGTCCTTAACCTATTACTAGATAAAAGAAGGGCAGCCTTTATACTCATCCTAAATATAGAAACATTTTAAACAACATAATTGAAAACTACAAAATGATAGACATCTGGCGTACAGTAAATTCAAACGAAAGCAAATTCACCTGGCACTCAAACACGAAACCAACAATATTCTGTAGATTAGACTATTTTTTAATATCTTAGTCACTTTGCAACATTGTTGACACATGTAGCATAAACCAGGATTTATGACTGACCACTCTCTAGTTGAACTTAAACTACACAATATACAACCTGAAAGAGGCACAGGATACTTTAAAATTAATAATAGCATCTTATTAGATACACAATATCAAACACAAATAAAACAAGAAATATTCAACAAAGTTCAAAATAATAAAGATGCGAACCCAAACTCATTATGGGAAGTAATAAAAAGAAATATACGTAACACAACAATTAGATACACGTCATTCAAACAAAGAGAAACACACAAACTTGAAACTGAAACAAACACATACGATACCAAAGCCATTGAAAATGAAATAACATAAATAAAAACAAATATTAGAAGGAATTTATCATACACATCTCAATGGAATAATATTAAGAGCACGTGCATAGCATGTTGAACACAATGAAAAAAATACAAAAGTCTTCGCAAACATAGAAAAACGTAGAAGTGAACAAAAAACTGTACACAAACTAGTAGTCAATGGCGAAGATATAACAAACAGAACTCAAATACTAGAAGAACAACGTTTATTTTTCGAAACCCTTTATAAACGAAAACATGTTAAAATAACACCCTTTTTAAAAATACACATCATGCTTTAAATCAAGACGAAAAACTACTGTGCGACGGATTACTAATGAATATGAATGTGGAATAGCACAAAAAAATGCAAAATAACAAAAGTCCAGGATCTGATTGCATCACAATCGAATTTTATCAAATATTCTGGAATGATATTAAAACACATTTAATTAATTCACTAAACTATTCATTTAACAACGAAAACTTAACTATGCTACAAAAACAATCACTCATTCCAAAACTTGGAAAAAACTAAGAATCCTTATCAAACTGGCGCCCGATTAGTTTACTGAACAACGATTATAAAATTGCAACTAAATGTATATCAAACAGAATTAAAAAAAAATGTTACCATCCATCATTTCAAGATCTCAATCTGGTTTCATTAAAGGACGTTACATTGGTGAAAACGTACGTTTGATACAAGAATGCATAAATTATTTCAACCAAACAAACAATTCTGGCCTCATTTTCTTTGCAGACTTCGAAAACGCTTTTGATTCACTAGACCATTCGTTTATGTTCTCTTGCTTAGAAAATATTAACTTTGGTGAAAGTCTTATTAAATGGATCAAACTTTTTTATACCGATATTAACAGTATAATAATAAACAATGGCTTTTTCTCAAACAGTTTTAACATCGAACGAGGGGTAAGATAAGGATGTCCACTTTCATCCTCGCTATTTATAATATGCATCGAGTATCTATCACACTATATCCAATCAAATAAACATATAAAGGGAATATCGCTAGAACCTGATGAAGAAATTAAACAGCCCCTATGTGCCGACGATGCAACATATTTCTTAAATGACAGTAGTGACTCATTCAATAATCTTAATAATAGAATCGCAAACCCTTTATGGAATGGCATCGGGCCTTAAACTAAACAAAAGCAAATACACTGTGCTACGAGTAAGTAAATTTAAACAAAGTAATATCCGTCTTAAACAAGAAATGAAATTCAACTGGACATCAGATGAAGCAACAACGTTAGGAATAACCTTCACAAACAATGAAAATAAAACAATTCTAAAAACATATTGCCTAAAGTACAAAAATTTAAAAATTGTTTAAAATCATGGCAGCATCGTAAAGTTACACTAATCGGAAAAAAACACGTATTGAAAACGTTTGCACTTCCTAAATTAATGTATACACTAACAGTTCTGCCAAACCCACCAAATGATATTATTGATGATATAAAATCATAAAATCAGAAATATTTAATTTCATATGGGACGGTAAACCTGATAAGATCAAGCGAACTGAATTAATTAAATCAGTGGAATATGGAGGTATCAGACTACCGGATATAGACTAATTAATGAATGCAATTAAATGCAGTTAGATTAAAAGATATTTAGATAATACCAATACGAGTTAATGGAAATTATTATACCAGAAAATTCTTAAGACATGTGGTGACTTCTTACTTTTTGAATGTAATATCGACAATAATATCTTAGATGAAATATCAACCAAAAACATATTTCTATCGAATGTTCTATCGGCATGGTGTAAAGATACTGATAATTTAGAAACCAAAATAAAGAGTAAAATCATTCTATGGAACAATAATAACATAACTACTAACAATAAAACGTTTTTCTATAAATATTGGTTCAAACGAAACATAAAATATGTAGATCAATTGTACGACTACAGAATAAACGACTTCTATTCTTTTAATAACTTATGCTACATATTCGGAATATCAACAAGTAATTTCCTGATGTACTACACATTGATCAAAAGTATACCCATACATATTAAAGCTGTTATCAATATAAATAACACACCATGTACTCAAAAAACATTCGTAGAAAACATTATTGCGAAACAAAACAAAACGAACAAAATATTCTACACACTTCAAATTAAAAACCCTTCCGAAATCTCTAAAGCTCAAACTAAATGGCAAAACCTTCTTTGAGAAAAAGAATTTAATTGGAAACAAATATTAGTCATGCCATATAAATCAACTACTGATAGCACACTGAGAAATTTTCAATATAAATACATCCAGAGAATCATAGCTACAAATAAATATCTTTTTAAGTGCAACCTTTCCAATACAAATCTATATGATATGTGTAGTGAACATATTGAAACAATAGAACACCTTTTCTGGGAGTGTAAACATATTCAATCTCTATGGAATCAATTGACAACCTTTTTAGAGAAACAACAATTAAATGTTATACTATCTCTCTTAGACATCAGTTTAGGTGTAAATACCTTCAAAATACAAAAGGTTAATAACGTTGTGAATTACATAATTATATTAATGAAATATTTTATATTCAGCATGAAATACAGAAAACAAATACCTACAATGAACTGTTTTATCAATTATTTAAAACTGAAGATCCATATTGAAAAAGAAATTGCCCTAAACAATGATACACATCATCTATTTGCACAAAAATGGAAACACGTGAAACTTTTATAAACAAGTCCAGTATGCTCTTTACCCTCTTTAAATAACTCATCCTTATTTACAACTATTCAGTGTGTGTTTTTTTTCTTTTAATCTTTTCTTTTCTATAAACCCTTCTTTTTTTAATCTAAGGAAATCACAAAGTCAAAAGAGTATATATATAAGCATATCTTGTATAACATGTCTGAACAGTATTGCTGCTATTATTGAATAAAAAAAATAAAAAAATAAAAATATGTCAATGGACTAAATAATATTTCAAAGTAGCATTAAGACAAGAATGCAGAAGCTCTGGTGATAAGTATGATAGCTCTCCTTATTCTTTGAATAGTACGTAACGTTAAATAGGGAAATAATATAAAAACATTAATTGTATGGTTAAGTATGTTTATTTAAAAGTACAATCTTTTTAATTTCCATTGGTATGAAAATGTATTTACAAAAAATAAATCAGTAGAATGTCTTCCTTATTTTTGAGTTATTCTTCAGACGACAAAAGCACTGACAAAGGATGCTGGACGTTTAGGTGCTTGACGAATACTAATTTTTTAGCAAAAAAGGGGAATGACTCTTATAAATTCTTGACAGAGTTGTCGCCTCGAGTCAATAGAAGTATATAGGTCATCGAATTATTATGTGCATAAAGTTTTTAGTTGAAAGAAAGAAAGCCAAGAATCTTAACAATTCACGCTGACTCAGATGGCAGACTGAAGACAATAGCTGCACTTTTTTTCTTGCAAACCTTCCCGCAAACAAAAAAGTTTGCCGCAAAGTTGCAGCAAACATTCTGTTTCTGTAAGGGATCAATTCTGATTGGTTCAATGCAGATTGTGAGCCAAATTTGAATGTGTAAACATGCATAGATCCACGCAGGACCTGTTACTGGTTGAAATGTAGTTTGAAAGCAATGTTTGGACTTTTTAAAGTTAAAGTTTTAACAATATCCTGAAATACTGACTTTGATGAACATTTTTAAACAATTAAGTAGAATGTGGAAATCATTTTGTGTGTCAACAAGTCTAAAGGAGGAATTCAGTGAGTTATGAATGGCCCTTTTGGAAATGCTTTGAACTATGAAAACAGATTTGTATTGTTTTTCTTATAATGTTAAGTTTAATTTAATGATATTGTTTAACAGTTTCAAATACCTGTTTTGGTGGGTGATTTACATTTAAAATAAATGATGAAACAAATTATCTTTGCAGTAGGTCACATAAAAGACATATTAAGTCAGTCAAAAGTATTTCTATCTTACAAAACCAACATAGTTGTAACAATTAATTGCTTAATCAGTGACCAAATGAAATGGCAATGTAACCAATACTTAGATTTATTTATGAATAACTACTCTGCCACGCCTTTTTTCGCGTACATATATAAGAAAGCTATTGCTATCGCTTAAAAGGTGTAAAGCAAAAACTTAATATAATATAGTTTGTAACTTAATCAAAATTATACAATAGTCAATCAAACATAAAACCTTTCTGTTTTAGTTTTATGTTTGGTGAAGCATTCATATGACATTTCTAACATTTACAAAAGAAAGCTATATATGTGTTTGCTTGCAATTTCATTTACAGAACATTCACCATGTGACAACTTTGCAAGAACTTTGCGGCAACTTTGCAAGAACTTTGCGGCAACTTTGCAAGAACTTTGCGGCAAAGTTACCGCAAAGTCCCGTATGCAAATGAAGTTTGCGATAACTTTGCAAGAACTTTGCGGCAACTCTGCAGCAACTTTGCAAGAACTTTGCAGCAAAGTTACCGCGAACTCCCATATGTAAATGAAGTTTGCATGAACATGGCAAGAACTTTGCGGCAAATTTGCAGCAAACTTTTACCATGTAAATTAAGTTTGCGTTAAAGTTGCTGCAAAGCTCATTTGCATGGTAAAAGTTTGCAAGAAAGCATGTTTGCGGCAACTTTGCTGCAAATTAGCTAGAACATTTTGCAGGAGGCCTGCTTTTTCGGTAAGGGAGTCTAAACAAATATGATACACACAACACAGAATTCAAATTCGCATTGAAAGTATCATATTAATTAAAGGAATGGACAAAAAATCAAGTAAACTTAGCTGCTTCAGACCATTTCACATGAATTAAAAACTTGACTGAAATTAAACTGAATATTAACTTTTATTATTGTAAAAACTACACTCGTTAAACCAATGTAGCCGATTATTTTAACTCACACGGGGAAAGCGAATGTTATCACGGTGTTTTCCTCATCCATACTTTAGTGCCACGGCAGCCAAATACACACCTCGAATGGCAAATCAATAGAATTAAACCCCAATAAACTCCACAACGAGCAATCCGTGGATTTTTCGCCCTGTACCATTATCTCAATCTTTCTTCTAAATACAATGTACCATAAAACATGTACAATACCAACACGAAACCGGTTTTATTAACCCGCAAATAATTTCATTAATTTACCTCATAACGCAAAAATTACTTGCCATAAAAGCTCGGACTAAAAAAAAGATTATTTTGATAAAAGTGGTTCAGTTCTGATAAAAGTGATACGCTCAAAATGAATACGTTCTCAACATGAATACGGTCTTTACACAGTGGCACATGTTTGTTATCAGTGACCCACATGTTCATTTCTGTTATCAGCGTTTATACGCATAAGGTCGTAATGTACACGTTGTTAAGTATCATGGGGATATTTTATTGTTTCAAGGTTGGTTCAATACTTTTACCTTTTTTTTCACCAATAGTTTTGGCATTTTTTAATTTTAAATCAATATGAGGTTTTCACTAGGATTTATCCGTGTTTCACATACATGTAATATGGTGAAAGTATTACTTTTATTATCATCAGTGTTTGTTCCAACCACAGGGACCTTAAACAAAATACATTTTAAAAGTGAGTCTACCTACACGACCTACGGATGAGGTGTGAATTGCATTTGGGTCCATTGATTTTTTGGCGAAGTTATTGGCATTGGACTTCGATTTTTTGTGTTTTCCGGGGTTTTTTTTAAGCATCGCTTTCAGATATGAAGCTAATTTTTGGTATTTTAGTCGACATACATGACTTACAGATAAAGTGTGATTTTCGTTCCGGTTCATTGATTTTTTTTGTGAAGTTATGGGCCTTGGACTTAGAAATTTTCTCTATATCAACCATTTTACCCAACGCTTCCTTGCAATGAGCTGATTTTCGGTATGTGATTTTACCTTAATGACTTGCAGATTAAGTGTTAGTTTCGTTTCGGTTCAATGAGTTTTGACGAAGTTCTGGGCCTTGGACTTTGGAATTTTCTTTAACATAACACTTCCGGAATATTTGTCCAAAAGGCTGTCAGATACTGCTCAAGGCCCGTAACTTTGTAAAATAGCAATGGAGAATAATTTCGTCAAGAATGTTTTCAATTGGGATTATAAAGCTGTTGTGTTGCTTCGAAGCGCAGTAGGGGGCAGTGTGTTTCACAAACGCAGCTCTTGTTAAAATAAAATTTGCTATTTCAGAATTATGTGCAACATGAATGCTTTTTCAAAATTCTGCAACTATTCCCAACATGAATGCTATTACAGATTCTGGAACTTTTTCCAACATGAATGCGGATTTATAATATGCACTCTTTGCAATATCATATGAATGCTCTCTCAGAATTGTGCACTCTTTACAGCATGAATGCTTTTTTAGAATACTGCACTCTTTCCAACATGAATGTGTTTACAGACTTCTGCAATCTTTCGAACATAAATACTATTGCAAAATTCTGAACTATTTCCGACATGAACGCTAAATTGCATAATTATGAACTATTTCAAACATGAATTTTTCGTCAGAATTCAGAACTCTTTCCAACATCAATGTTATTTAAAAGGAATATTGGTGTTCAAAAGGGATGGGCTGATAAGAAACTGATGAATATTATAAATAGTTAAATACAACTTCGGTATTGAAATAAATGATAATCCTATGTACCTTTAAGCACGGCTGGTCGCCTGCATGACATATACGTACAGCAAAGGTAGATACGTAATTTTGCTATTAAAGAATATAAAGTTACGTTTTAATGTTTTTTTCATTCATAATTTTGAAATTATATGCTCAAAATAAAACGCCAATACCGGTACTTACATTCAGAGCCGAATCGGTGGCTTTGCGCAAAGCCATATTATTTTAGCGCTAACATGTAATCGCTGGTGGTAAACCGCCTGTAAATAATTGTGTTGCTAAATGTGAGCGTAGTCGCTTATCTATGTTTGTTATTTTTCATGCAAAATATTGGTTCAAAATTCTCTGTTATACAATAGTAAAGTCGCTTGATAATATCGGAAATAATTAAGGTTATAAATAACTCGCAGCTCAATTTCAGACATTGGTTCGGTTTTATTTGGGTACCTCAACATGTTTGGAATATTGATATTTCTGTATTGCTGTTTAAGCAATGCATAATTGATTGCGCGAATCAAGCTTGGCATGACTCTTCTAGATGCGATATTTACGAACAATATAAACACTATAAACCATCTTAATGTAGACCGATACTTTAACTTGGATAGATTGTCCCAAATAAAATGTCATTAGTAATTAGCGAAATTTCGATGTTCTAGCCATGGGCTCGGATTAGAATTAGGAAGGAAATTTTAATTCCAATAAACCTTAGAATTGATGAAAATGTCCGAATAGCAAAAATAAAATACTTAAATGGAAGATGAATGTCTTGTATTGTTCAAATTTTCACAGTTTTCTCAGATAAGTCAACTTTATCTGTATAATTGTTATCACGAAGTAAACACTTTAAACAATTTTGAATGTAGAAGTCTGTTTACAAATTAAAAATAAATATTTTTGTTAAACAGTCAGCTTACCATGTTAAATTGTCTACATGTTCCAATACGATAAAACAGTAACGTGTTCCATTATTTGATTGGTATTATGTATTCATGCATATGTATACAAATATTTATTTTGACCAAAACAATTTTTCATTTCACGTACGACACAATTACATGGTACATGTATTTAATTGCACTTGTTTGTGTATTGAGTCCATGTTAGGGCATTAACCTTTATACTAGATGAAATTATTTTTGCAGTATGAGAATATAAATGCCTCTAAAAGAAAAGCGTTAAACAAATCTGTATAAGTTCAAGCTTTACGTAGCAAAATATACGATATTGATGCATATGAAACCACACCAATTGTACTATCATACTTTGGCTGTTATAACCTGTTATATAGTTTCTCTAAATGACAGTTTCAAAGTCATTCTACTGTTGTCACGTCAGTATTATTACATCTTCAGGATTTTGTAATTGATAAGCTGCCGAACAAGGAAGTGGCTGGCTGAGCTCGGACTAATTATTTTCTCTCTTTGGTTGCAGGTTTCCGTGTCCATTTTACGTAACGTGTTGAAGAAACAAAAGAAACTGATATGTGCGTATTTATTAACATTTGGCCTCATACTTCCGTTGTTGTGCCATCATCTCCGAAACACGAGTTTGGAGTTTCTCTACAATCGAAACCAGACGGCTGCTGCACAGGCAATGATCCGGGAAAACACAGCTCGCTTTGAGCAATCCTTAAAGTCACTGCAAAGGTTTGAAGATCGGAAAACATTCTGTCAAACTCTTCCATTCATGTGTTCGATGGACAGAACTAGACAAGGAACTGCTTTATTTGCTTCTGACACAAAAAGCGATGCGTTGAAAAAGCCTTCGCCTATGGATGACTCACTTGCACCAACCCATGGTTTTCATAGAGTACAACAGAAGCGAACTTATAGCAGAGATTATTTTAAAGGAGGACTTGCAATTTCTGTTGTCACAGTTGCCCGGACTTCCAAATATCATAATTACACAGGACACTATCTACCACAGACTGTTGCTAGGTTACTGGAAATAATATCGGTTTCTGAAGAACTAATGGAGCGAACTCCAGTTCATTTAAGCGTGTGTAATGTGGACTTTAAGGCCAATGCACATTCGGATATAAAATTACTGCCAGTATGGATTCCTGTTTCCCAGCGATTCAAAATCGAACCAAACAAGACGGATCTTACACAAAATGAGTTAATAGATAAGGAAAAGAACGATTACGTATTTTGTATTAATAAGTCTTTGGAGTTAAATTTCTCATACGTGATGATTGTTGAAGACGATGCTTTAGCGAATGCAAACCTGTTCGATGTTTTAAAGAGATTTTTCGTTTCAGAAAGGTTCGCATACACTGACGAAATCATATTTAATCCGATTAGCAATTATGCTTTTTTGAAACTGTATCACCCAGAAAGGTTACTCGGCTATTTTGGATTTGACGCAGAACGCATTCCTGAATTGGTATCATTGTCTATTATATTGACTACTCTGACATTATTAATACGCACAATTGTTCAGGGTAGTGCTTTCAATCACTTCTATCTATGTCATGCTATAAATGCGTTTCTTATGTTTCTGCTAGGAATAATGGTCATTGGTAGATCTAACATAAACGCTCTTCGTACATATTCGGACTACCTCTATTACATAACCCCTGCACCAAGCTGTTGTTCGCCGGCCATTTTGTTTCCACGGGCGGGGGCGGTTACCATAGTGACGCGACTTGAACCCATGACATGCAAGGCAGGATTTGCCAAGGACTCCGCAATTGATCAGATTGTAAAGGAAGATCGTCTTCAAACGAGACTTGTACAGCCAAACCTGTTTCAGCACATAGGACACTATTCGTCATTGAGAAAAGATATGCTCAACCCTTTTATTGTGTAATAACAGACGTTGTGTACTTAAATAATACTAGAATGCTGAGATAATAATTATTGCCGTTTTGGAATTGTGATCTTGTTCTAAATTTAACCTATGTTTTGTATTTAAACATGTACATTTGGTTATCCTTTGCACATTTGAACTGTTATTGAATTCGATTGATCTTATTGGGTAAATTACATTAAATCCTTGAGAAAAAATATATTCCAATAACTACGGGAACGTTTAAGTATTTTCAGTGTCACTCAATATCGGTCATTGTCGACTCCGGTACTACTAAAAAGTGCACCGGGTACTTCTAAAATTACTTAAATGTACCAATCGAGTGTCACTATCAAGGCATGAATTATATATTTCCTATAGACTTTCATCAAACCGTGTCTTGCATTTATAAATTTGTGACCGTATAGCAGTAAATATTTTTATGGAAGAATTGCAATTTTTGTTGTTACAAGGAAGATCATAAATATATGTGACATTATCTGCTTTGACTGTTCGTTGTTGCTAGGTTATTAAAGCAAATATCGGTTACTGATAAGCTAAGGGAGACACCTTCAGTTCATACAGGCGTATGCAATGTGGTTTTAAAGTCCCTTGCCAAACTACCAACGAGTATTTCTATCTTCAAAAAGATTCAATATCGAACCAAACGAATCAAAGCTAACACATGATCATTCAGCACATTCAGTAAAGAATGATAACATTGTATTTAAAACTATTTTGGTTTAATTTGTCATACGTGGTTATTGGCGAAGATGGAAAGTAGGCGGAAGTTAATTTTTCAATGTGTAGACAAAATCTATCGTCTCGGAAAGGTTGGCATGCATATACGAATTCATCTTCAATGCAATTAATGAGTTTGCATTTATGAAACTGCATCATCTGGAAAGGCTTCATGGTCCGCTCTTCAGGAAGTTCGCTTCAAAATGAGATTTGTGTTACCAATGCTGGTAAACCATACAGAGGAATATTCTACAAAGAGAAAAAATACCCAACCAATTTATTTTGTATCAAAATAAGTCACAGAAAAATATATACTCAATGATAAGTACTGGATGTATTATCTCTAGCATTTGATATACAAGTTATTTTATGTTAGCAAATTGTATTAATTAGTGTTAAATTGTATGTTCATTTCACATTATATACACTCGTTTGTTAAAGTAAGCCATAAAGCTTTTTTCTTAATATAAAAAATAAAAACCTGTTTAAATCTATAACATGGACAAGTTTGTTAAATGTTTACTATGTGTTCAGCGTGATATTATATGACGAACGGGCAAGTTTGTTAAATGTTTACTATGTGTTCAGCGTGATGTTATATGACGAAAATGTATTTACTATATTATTTACTCTTATGCCGATAAATAAGACATAACGTTCTTTAAAATGCATATGGCAGCGATTCAAGAAAGCTGTGACCACGCAAAAAACATATATGGTACATTTTACTAAATTATAAGTTGACATATTTACACATCTATAAACGTGATACACGTTAATTGTTATCAGTTGGGATTAAACAAAATCAATTTCGTGTGTCAATGTCAGAGTTGATAACAACTTTTCTTTCGACAATGCTGCTTATTGCAAATGCGCGTAGCTATCCTGGTAAGAGTTTCTATTAAACTTTTTAATAAATTTAGAAAAGTACCTGACTCAGCAATAAGGTTAATCTGCTTTGATTTGCTAAATATCGTAAAATGTTAAAAAAATGTTCGAATATACCAAGTTTCCATGATATTAAATTATTTAAAAACGATACTTATTGGCTCTGGTTTGCGAATAACGCCAAACACAAGGTCAAATATTTCAACCTTATGAAAACCTTGTTACCGTTCTCCACATAAAGACTCAGAATCTGTATGTGGACAACATCTATGCCGAGTTCGAAAAAGGGTACGTACGTGAAAAATCTAGGCCACAATGTCAATCTTCTTTAATAATGATTATATTTTATACAAAATTTCAGATACTAAATTACTATCCGAATATTAACTTATTATCCGGATAATCGGATCAACAACAACATGACAATATCCAGCCAATGTTTGAATCTGGGTCATGATGCGTCATTAAATTAGGTCATCGGGTCAACTATAACAAAATCTTGAGGCCACACTTTTTAATCAATTTTGATGAAACTTGGTCAGACTGTTTATCTTTACAATACCTAGACTAGGCTAGGCTAATTCAAATAATGATTTCTTGCGTCCTAAAAATTTTGACCAGGGCAAATCTTAGAAAAAGCATGAAAAGTCCCTAGGGGCAAGATTTATAACTCAATCTTGATGAAACCCTATGATTATATTTAACAAGAAAAATTCTCTGTCGAGTTTGAATCTAGGTGCCTTCCCAAAGTAGAAGACCGGGTCAAATCTTGTGTTAACATGAAACTGTTACAATTTCAAAGTTACAATTATGACTGAATCGTGATGAAACTTGGCCAAATATTTCTTTTGATAATATCAAGACAAAGTTCAAATATGGATCAGTGATCACATTTATCTTAAAACTAGGTCACTAAGTAAAATTTTAGAAAACCATAGAACAATCCTTGAAACAACATTTTAGCTCAAGTTTGATAAAACATGGTAAGAATGTGTATTTTCGCGATCCCAATACCATGTCTGAATATAAGTCAAGTGTGTCAAAAATACTTGGTCACCACTAAAGTCGTCAAAAATTTGTTTCCGTGAATCAACGAGACCTCCACCATGGCCCATTAGTTTCTTAAGGATTCAATCAATTTATTATAGCTAAGGGGTACATTTTTGTACGTGTGTATATAAAGGGGATATTATATAGACGATGTGCCCGTTAAAGGATTTATATCAATTTGCAATTGTATGCAGTTGTTAACTTTCTTTACATTGTGCTTTATTATGTTTACTTATCTGCACATGTATTTGCCATGCATTTTAGTGTTGTCAAGTTAAGCATGATTAAAGATAGTGAAAGTTTTCTTTACTTTTGTACTTGGTCGCGAAAATGAACGATAGCTTCACATATTTTGGACATTGTTGAATAATTAAACAGATGCTAGTTTTAATTAAGAGATTGCAGATCTTTTATAAATGAAATCATTTGAGTTTAAAGTGCTATATTTATGGAAAATAGTAGTTATTTGTAAGTGCATTTTTTACGATATGATTTTCTGTTATTTAGTGATGGTTGTGCAAATATTTTAGTTGCTCAAGCGCTTTAATGAATGTTTCCCATTGATTTGATTAACATGATGCTCTTTAACATACCAGTGAGATAAAAAATCGTGTTAGTTTTTAGTGTTACTACGATGAGCAAAAAAGTGTCATATAATGCTATTTTTATATCCTTTTTTTATTTACACTCCCATATAGAGCGGCTTACCGATCAGAAATATTTTTCAATATCTCGGATTAAGTACATTTTGTGATTTGTAAAAGCATAATTCATAACTTTGAATAGAATAATAAATTTTGAATATTTGCATATGGAAAATATATAACATCAGTATAACAAAATAGTAGTTTCTGACGATGAACAGGATCCTTTACAAACATGTTTGCATAGATCCCTGCGACGAATAACGTGTAATTGATCGTTAAAATAATGATTTCGTTAAAATGTTGTTACTTTGAATTTCAGCAGTGAGCCCTCATAATATCAGAATTGCATTAAGTAGTGCACGATATACATTATGGCTCATAAAAATGAATGTATTGTCTCCCACATTATCATTTTACACTTAAAGGGGCCTTTTCACAGTTTTTGGCATGTTTTGAAATAAGTCATTAAATGCTTTATATTGATAAATGTAAACATTGGATCTTAAAAGCTCCAGTAAAAAAATCAAGAATAAAATTTAAAAAAGGAAAAAAAGTAGCCGCAGCTGGACTCGAACCAGTGACCCCCGGAGTCCTGGAGTAACCTGGAGTAAAAACGCATAAGGCCGCTCGGCTCTTCTGCCAAGCATACTTGGTTGAAGTATTTTATGCATTATATGAGCAATCTTCGTAGTTTCACAAAATTTAACGACAACAACAGAACTCTCCGAATTATTCAATCGTTTCGCGTTGCAACGATTTATAATTTTTAGTTTTTTAAATCGTCAAAAGACGCATATATTAGCTATATTAGACCATGGTTAATGTTCAGTAATACTGTTTCCTCACAAATATCATAACTAAAACGAAAATTTGCGAATCTGAAACAATTTTTCGGTGTAAGCTGCATAAGCCAGCTTTTCACCCTGACTTGACCTTTGTAAGTGTCCAATAAAATTCAAATAAAATTTCCCGCGGCTAGGTACGAATGAATACACTTCATTTATTCCATTGGCTGATTTGAGTATACCACCAGAACATTGGAAACATATCCGCGTCTTTGTAACACTGTTTTACTGTATGAAACAATTTTATCTCTAATGAAAAGGCTTAATAGATAGAACAGTTTTACACTCAATTCTCGACATCAATACAGTTTGTGCGTACACCTTTTATTTTCAGAGTATTACCAGCGCAAAAGCGTTTATACTTAAAAGGCTATGTTCTCATATTTAGTACTTACTTCCATATTCCTGTCAACATGTTAACATGTAAAAGTATAAAGAGCAGTGGAAGCGAGGCCTCACTTTAAAGAATTGCATTTCAATCCGCGAGGTTTCGGGTCAAGTCGCGGACATTCAGAGTTTATATACAGGTCATCACCGGAGTTCGCGGTCAGTAAAATAATCGTTATATAATAAAGACGCTATCCGTGAACTAGGTGACCTGGAATTTTCTTTAGACCAGAAATATGTTAAAAGAAGATATTCAGCAATATAATTATGGTATGTCAATAATAGATTCTTAATGTGTTTTCAACAATACAATGATAAATATTTTTTTTAATAAATTTAACAATAATTATTCCACCATATTGCCTAATGTACTAAAGTGATATTATGAGCATGTAACAGTTTATAGGTGTCTATCGCAACCGTTGATTATTTTTGATGTTTCTACTTCATATACACTTATAGTAATTAATGCAGCATCAACATACTAAAACAATATACCAGAAAGAGAAAAATAATGCATTTGAATATTAACCGTACTTTCGTTTGACAACTGATCATGCGTTTACGAGTTGAACCTAAATTTAGTTTTAGTGCAGATTTGTTCATACGACACAAAGACACAATATTGTTTTACGGATCATTTCGGCTTACAGGACTGGGTGGGTCACGTAAGAATATCGAATATAAAATATATTTTTATAAACAACTGGTAGCAAGGTGAGTTGCAGATAATTGATCAGTAACCACATTTTAACTAACTATTTTGACCTGTTAACTCTTTTCAGCTCAATTCAACAGTGCAAAATGCCCATAATATCACTTTAAGCATGAGCACGATGATTCTCGATACTGTTAATAATCGAATCAAATAGCAATGCCCGACAGACCACTAAAACAGGTTTGTTCTCGTGTGGCCGGTTGACTCATATGTTTAAATTTCACTTCCATTCTTCTTTTGGTTTTCTGTTTTGTATCTATAGGTTTATGACCAGCAATATGTTATAATGTAAAATAAGCCGCGAAAACTCCCCGTAACATCCCGTACTGCGTGTGATGCAGCTAAGAACTGCACAGAAAAAGACATTCGCTATCCTTGATCTCATTCATTAAACTATTTACGCCGTATATCTTTTTTAAAGATATTTCTTGTTTCAATTTTGACAATTTACCAAACCGTGAAAACATCCCTTTAATGTTCGACTGGACTGTGGCGTGTTTTGTTATGAACTACACGAAATACCGGTAGTAAAATATCGTCCGGAAATAGCTACTTGTCTACCCACACCATGGTATGCGAATACTTCGTTTACGGATGGCACTTCACTTACAGAGAACAACAAACGCCACGCGCGAGAGGTGAGTTCTTCAGTTTTTTTGTATTTATGTTCTGTTTATTTGGTTTTTAGACACAGAACATTGTTTGGGTGATTAATGGTATAGCACTTCGTATTGCGAAGAAAGAAATTCGCGGAAAAACGGTGAATTATTTAAAAAAAACGATAAAAGTCCATCGATAATCAGCATGAATTGAATGATCAGTACATATTTAAACAAAATAAACATACTTGGAAATAAATCAAGAACGTGCTTACTATTCGAAATAAAAGATCAATATATCCAGTAATGTTACAACACGTTACATTTTAGTTTACTAATGTATTTGAGAAAATTCAAATGTTTTAAGAGTCGCATGCACATTTTTCATCTGCACTTCGTTTACCGATCATCTAAAAAACAATGGCACTTCGTTTCCGGACATCTAGACACTTTTTTCCAGATATAACACACTCGTTTTTTGTGAATCAAAAATGCAGAATTCGCTGTGGAATACTGTTAAAGTAAGCAGGCAATAAATAAAAATGTATGTACTTAGTACGCAAATAAAAAACGAATAACCGAAGCATGTTCTTATCCCTTTGAAATATGATTATGATTTGGTATAAATGTGAAAGATAAACAAATTGGATATGTCTAATGAGTAAAATCTATATGACCATATATTTTAAATTACGTTCTAAGCGGTTGATCTAAAGCATTTATCTTTATGTCCAAATGAAGGTACTAAGGCTATTTACTTTTATATTAGATAGCATGTCATGAATAATCACTCTGCTTAAACTGCCTCTCAGAGATTAATATCAGCAGCGATGCAGGTTCGAAATTCTATTGGAACTTTTTGGCTCAATGCCAATAAACGAAAATAGCAATAAAAGAACGGGCGGGGTTGATTTAATCACACGATAGTGGTGTAAAAATTATGCATATCCGTCTTTGTTTTAATATAAACACAACACATGCTGCATATGAAGTTCTATCCAATATAGCACCCTAAACTTCGTTTGTGTGGGTATACTAAGTACTGACTCCATAATATGACATTTAAACATTTTATGTACGCATTCCTTTTTTTCCAGAATCAGTTTTTACGATTTAATTTTAACCGTGATTCTTAAAACTCAACCAATACAGTGATTTAGGGTCAGGTGAATCGCACTTCGAGCAAACGTTAGCGTTGCGTAAAGGGAAGTGCTCCCTATAAGCAGGGCTCAAAATACAGGGAGTTTTACCATTCTCTTTTTAATTTTGTTGCTACGCATAAGTATCGTCTTGATGATGCGATTCAAATAAGCACAACCGACATAGGATTTTATGAAGAACAAATGTGTATTTGCGTCATAAAGACCCCTTCACTACCGTTACCTAGAGCCCTGCTATAAGTAAAATTAAACACGATTGTGTTGATCCGCATTATCCGTACACATTTATTTAATAATAAATATTATCTTATTTGAAAATTGCAATTATAATAAACATAGTATAAATTAATAGTGATGTGATTTTTGAAAAATATATTTTAAAAATGTTTCGTATGAATAGCCATAATATAAATAAATGCATTTGAGGTAGAAGATAAAACTCAGTTATTAGAGTGCCCGCTTTGTTGAAAGTCTCCGTAATCTGAAGTGCCCTTTATCGGTAAACAAAGTGGCTGCAACTTTATGTATGCCACCTATTACAAAATGCACTATCTTTGTTTATATTTCATTGAATGCTATCAAAATTTCAGTATTTGAAGCACAGTGATTACTCTACATGCTGGAATAGCAAACAATTTCTTGCAATAATTCTAAGTAGTTTTATTTTGTTAAAATGTTTACTGTTCATCCAGTTTATGCTGTTTTCAGATCGAATTTCTATTTTTTGGGCAAAACTGTACCATTCTTCCGTGAAATTGTGTATTCCCAATACAAAAGGATACACCATTTATCAACTCGACCATGTGTCTTGTCTTAAAAACTAATCTTTAGGATATAACTTGAAATAAAACAGAGGAACTTACCTCTAGCGCGTGGCGTTTGTTGTTCTCTGTTAGTGAAGTGCCATCCGTAAACGAAGTATTCGCATACCCGGCGTGTACCCAAAGATTTATCAATAATCCAAGATTATTGTTATCGCGAACCCAGACATATCCGTTACGTGGTCCACTTGCTGAAATCCCGCGTGATAACGCCATAAAACGTAGGGAATCGATATAGCACGAGATCTCCCGCAGACTTGATGTGTCCGATCTTGTTTTTTTATTGATCTTTGGTCTACCAATCTATCACCGGTTTTAGAAAAATATGTTTGCCGCGCACTCGCGATAAATATAATAAGTAAACGTCATTTTAGATAAGTTTTTCTTTTAACGATATTTTGTCTTTATAAAGTTTGTTAAAACTATTATATTCATAGTGCTCAACTCGAGAGATACCGGTGTTTATACTTACGGAAAGCTGCGATTGTACTGGATCCGCATTGTACACGTGTAGCTGGCATATGACCGTAAAATGGCGGCCTCCATGGTAGACGACGACAAACAAATATCGCATGCAAAATCGACATCTTCTAGTTTAAACGGCGACGGGGATGGATTTAAAGTTTATAAAAGAAGATGGTACATCTTACTGGTTGTGTTTCTTCTGAACTTGACAAATGGAATGGTGGGTAACGTCTTTTTTAGACGCTTATAACAAGGTTTAACATTTAGGCAAGAAAACACTAATTTCAAGATCTATCTATCTCTGTATACTGCCAACCGCTCTTTCGAGTATTACAGGCAGAGGGACATTATCGAGTCCGTTTCCTGGGAAGAACCAGTACTAGGTGTCTATGGAGGAGATAATGAGAACGCTTCCCGAGTGGGGTTCGAACCCACGAACTCCTGATCGCTAGGCGGACACCTCATCCACTACACCACCGCGATCTCACCAAGATTTTAAAGATAGATCTGTCCTCTTTCAATAATTCCAGGCAAAAAGGTGCCTCCTCGCAACTTCTGAGAAAGTAAAATTCGCCCAAATGAACGTACCCTTTAATGTTAAAATACTGAGCTGAGGCCTGGGATTGAACCCACGACATCAAAGTTGTAGTCAGACACTTTAACCACATCGCTAAAGAGCTAGGTAGCCCAACAGCAAGGCTGTTCGAAGTGACCTTATTTCATTACACTCCTCTCCCTTTTAATGTTTCAATGCCCAGACACGCCAGCTACAGCATGTCTTGCATCCGCATGGCCCTACCAGAAACCATTAAACAGCTCAGACCAATTACTGCATTCACAGTTCTTTTTTGCCTCGTCGCCATTAATGTGAAAATACTGAGCTCAGGCCAGGGATTGAACCCACGACCTCCAGAGTGGTAGTCAGACACTTTAACCATGTCGCTAAAGAGCTAGCCCAATAGCAAGGCTGTTGGAAGTGACCTTATTTCCCTTGGAAAGCAGGGTTTCAGCAATGAGATTTCAGCAAAAGTGAAGTATACTTCAATGAAAGCTTCCCAAACTTTCATAGTTCAACGAAGTCCCCAATGAAATGCACCAAAATGTTGCACACTTACTACAGATGCCAGTGACTTTTTCCCCAAAATTACAGCCTCTTACAGGCTGATTACCTATAGCAAAATGTTACAAGTTTTCCTTAAAATCTGACCAAAGTCACCCCACTCCAAAAGCCAAACTTTTCCAATAAAGACAATAATTGGATTATTGAGTTTATATTACAGAGAAATAATTATGTAGCACTTTTAATATACATGTTACAATGCAGTTGAACATGCACTTATAAAGCATTGGAATACTCATATTTATAATCATATTATTAATGTTTCATTTTTCCAGATTGTATGTTTTATCATGCGATTTTTCCCAATCAATGAGGTACAGGCTGTGTGAAGCAAAAAAATCACTGAATGCTCACTGGATCAGGAAATGACCATAAAAAGCATGGTTGCTAAATGGTTTTTCAATGACAATAGAAATAGGCTCTACTTTCCACATAGGGATAAAAAATTATTTGAGAATTTTCACATAACTAAAATTAATGAGATCATGGAAAAAAGTTTGTACCATGAATCACTGCAGATGTTTCACTGGCCCCAAAAAAGTTATCATTACTTTTATGCAACGTAAAAACATTACCTGTCAGTTAATTTGACCTAATTAATATATTCAATGACATTAATGAAATACAGTGTATTGAATGGTTATTACTTAAACGCTCAATGACAATCATGTTATACACTTTTGACTTTATTACATTATATATTACCACGTTTACAAGTATATTATAAATACAAACATTACAAGAGGTAATTTCATAAGTCATAGTAATCTATATTGTTATATAAATAATAACATTTTTGAACATGGGTAATCAGACTTCATGGTTATGCTGGTTGTTGACCTTCTTTATGAAAAAAGTTCATAGAGGTAAATGCTCCACACTAAATTCTTATCAGTTAGTTAACCAACCATGTTGAGTGGCAACATTTAAACAATTTAGTTAACCACCATGTTAAGTGGTGATCATTTAAACAATTTAGTTAACCACCATGTTAAGTGGGAACATTTAAACAATTTAGTTGACCACCATGTTAAGTGGCAATGTTTAAACAATTTAGTTAACCACCATGTTAAGTGGCTAAAGCTGCTGTATTTAATAAAAATGTTGCGTTAATAGTTACGTGCCCCACATTACCAAATAAATGATTTTCTGTTTTATTTCAGATCTGGATCACATTTTCTCCCATAGCGGATACAACTGTGCCATATTACAATATCACACCATTTCAAGTGAACATTCTTGTTTTGGTGTTTGCAATTGCAAGTATTCCTCTTGGGTTTGTAGCATCTTGGTTGCTAGACACGCTAGGACTCCGTTTGAGTGTGAGTGGCATAATTTGTATACAAGTTATAATTAATTTTTCATTAAAATGGCATATTTTTCTTGCATTTATACCTGTTTTTATGCCCCCAGTAGGGTGGCATATAGCAGTTGAACTGTCTGTCAGTCCGTCTAGTGTCAGTCAGTCCGTCTGTCCGAAAACTTTAACATTGGCCATTACTTTTGCAATATTGAAGATAGCAACTTGATTTTGGCATGAATGTGTATCTCATGAAGTTGCACATTTTGAGTGGTGAAAGGTTCAAGGTCAAAGGTCAAAAAACAAAATCCAAGGGAAGTTATAAGCTTTAAAGGGAGATAATTTCTATTTTATATCATTTGGCAGGTACAGATCATTTTCACAATAGAAGTAATATTTTAGTAACAGGATATAATTTAAAAAAATATATTTCAAAGCCGCACAGTAGGGGGCATTGTGTTTCCGACAAACACAGTTTTTTTAAGAAGATGAAACTAATTATAAAAAACATTTATTCATTAGAGTAATTGCAGAATGAAAAATTATATCTCCTACTGACTGATTAGAATGTAAATGTCTGAAATGTAGCTTTTGAAGAATGTATGTAATTGTGTACTGCATATAACTTGTAACATATCCAATTGTAAACATATGCTGTATAAAAAAATAATGTGCTAACATTATTTTGTAGCTGATTTTAGCAGCCTGGTTAAATGGCATAGGAAGTTTGCTCAGAAATGTCAGCACATTTGAGTCCGTACCCCTGGGATATCGATTCACTGTGTGTCTGACAGGTAAACATCTCATTTTGATTTTTCTTTAGCAAAATAGCCGGACAGCCTTTAGCTTTTGGATAAGGTAATTTATTCAAATTTAATGCAAACTTATATTTAAAATTGTGTGTTTATTTGAGAAAAATTGGTATGCTCATTTGTTTTTGTTATTAATGTTTGATTAGCAACATGCCTACTGTGCAGTTTGTTTTAAGCTCACCTGTGTGCACACTTTTCACATGGTGAGCTTTTTTGGTCACCTTTTGTCTGTGGTGCATCTTGCATAAACGTGTCATTCAAACGACATCTCCTAAACAACTGGCCAGTGGACAGATTTTCACAAAACTTCACTTCAATGATCTTTGCATGAACCTGATTAAAAAAGCTCACATCATTCTGGCCGCTGCAAATGAAGTTCACCAGAAAGATTGAAAAATTAAACTTTTGGAAAATCTCTGAAATAACAAGAGTTAGGGGTTTAATATTTGGTATGTAACTTTGTATAGCGTTCCTCTACTATTTCTGTTTAAGTCTCTGCCCTGGGGTCAAAAAATGTACACGATATATATATATATATATATATATATATATATATATATATATATATATATATATATATATATATATATATATATATATATATATATATATATATACTAATACATAGTGCCAGTTACGCGGTCTCGGTAGTTTTCAGACTATACTTAAGGGGTCAATATAAAAAACAGGGTCTGTATACAACCCCGCGTTCTAGGCACCTTTAATTACTATGAGGGGGGTGTAGGGGAGGTAATGCAATCAAATGTCACAATAAGGTCTTATATTGATAACCACAATCACGTCTGAAATTGAAATTTCATATACCTCGCAATTAATGTTGCTATATATTTCCTTGTATAAGACGTTAAATAAATGACGTATTTATATATAATACTATATTAGGTACCCCTATATACCTTAATTCTTGTTAATAATGGATAAATTAGGGTATGGAAAAAAAATCATTATCTGTGAAACAACATGACTCTGAGCTTAGATATTTGGTATGTAACAATAGACAGAGACAGTTTGCAAAGTTTGTTGAATCGTATCCCTGGGTCAAATCTGTGTACTCCTCAGTGGTCACATGATTAATATCTTTTATACTAAAAAATCTTCTTATCTGACATGCCAATGCTCAGATTTTTTATATTTTGTATTTATACAAAGTTTGTTCAAAGCCGGAAGTTTGGGTTAAAAATGGCCAGTGGGGGTAACTGGTTTCCCCTATGTGTACATGTACTTCACTAGTATATAGCAAAATGTTAAAAAATCTCCAAATCGTTGTTGTTTTTGTTTTTTATCGAGTGCACCGGGATTGTCTCCCATATGGCCATCGCCCCTAGAAAGACTTGTTAGTTGGTTACGGGGGATAGTGCAAGATACAGGAGACACCCCGTTCTAGAGGTGACCCTGGGTCTTTTAGTGCCCGGTGTATAGCACCTAGTACACTGCACCTCGGTTTAACGTCTCATGCGAAAGACGAGTTAGTAGGTTAGGTGCAGCGGGGGATTGAACCAGCGATCTCTGGATTGTGAAGCCAGTGTGTTACCACTAGACCACGGATCCGCTACATCTCCAAATCTATAAAGCTGAGTGCCTTTATATTTGATATTTAGTATCATGTAGTGCACCTGTGTGATGTTTGTTTGAATATCACATAAGGATATGCCATGACTGTGTCAATACATGTGTTACTTTTATCTGAACTTAAGTGTAATGATTAAAGCCAACTTCATTTGTTGCAGGTCAGATATTGGCAGCCTGTGCTCAGCCATTCATAATGTTTGCTCCAACAAAGCTTGCTGCCCTGTGGTTTGCAGGGGACCAGAGGGCTACAGCCAACATGATGGCATCCATGGGTAGGTTGGACATTAGGTTAGTTTGCACTAAATTCAATACGGAACTTTTTCAAGGCGCGTCTTCCTTTAAGTTTCATTTGAAAGCTTAGTATAAATTTAAAGAATGATATGCCCTCTTTGTCCTCTTTTGAAACTTTGAATTAAAAAATATGCCATGGTCTGTGTAAGAAAATTACAGTCGCCCAAATGCAGGGGTTTTTTTCTCAGAAAACAGGGTTAGGCAGTGTTTTTTCGACAAAAGCACAGTACTTCAATAAACACATCTCAAATGAAAATTACCAAAATTTTGCAGACACATAAAGGATACAGGATATTATCCCAAACGGCTTGGGTCCTATTGCTAAATGGCTTTTTAACTACATAAGAAGAAGAACCAGGCACTTCTTTTGAATGTTCAAAAGTGGGATACATTAATGTCAATATTGAGTGGAATGTTATTATGAGAATCAAATGGTACTATTATTCTGAATTATCTGAAAATATGCAAATAGTCACAATGCTGAGTTATCCACCTCTGAAGTCGCATTTTCTGAGGATTTTTATTATAATCTTAACTACTGAAATGTTGCCAGAGTTTCTTTGTTGATAAGAAATGGTCTTTACGAATGGACATGATAGCAGCTGACAATAATTAGATGACAATTGATCTCCAGGTCTCCGAGGACACATTAAAGTCCCAGTCCACACATCCAGTTCTAACACTTGATGATAACTGTGATATAAAAAACACTTCAAATCAGTGCTGTTTATAGAAGTTTGAGTGAAACATTCTTCACTGGTGTTTTTAACCATTTGGAAATAATTATTGTGTTGATGTTTTAGCAAATCCACTAGGAATTATGGTTGCAAATTTATTGGCACCAAACATTGTTCAGCAGCAACAAGATATACCAACATTGGTAAGTAGACAAAGCAGATCAAATCAAATTAAAAAGGATCTCTACAAAACAAAATTAACTTAAATATAATTATATAGGAACAATTGTTTTCAGGTAGCTATGATTACATTCCAAATTCCTAAAAATGTCTTGTTTTGAGAACGGAGCAGTGTTTTTTAAGTATACAACAACAATTTTATAACATAAATCATTCAACAAGAAAATTTTACACTTAAATTGCCATTCAAAGTTTGAACTGTTTGTACACTTCAGTGCCTTAATCAATATGCTCATGCACAAAATGAAAATCACCAGGTACAGTAAAACCCCACCTGTAAGAACAACGCCATTGAATTGTTCAAGTTTCTTTGCATTTATAAATCAGTGGCGTACTCTCCAACCTTATGTCAATAAATGTCAATCAGCACCAATGAAAGTAATCTGCTACAGAAACAATGTATTAATCCATAAAGCATAACTAAAGCAGTCTGCTATCTCAAAGTTACATGTTGTTTATTGATGCTGACATGGAGGGCTGGTGGACTTAGCAGGGTCATTCGAAGAGTTAATTAATATTTTGGTCTGACAAACATGCTCTTTATACAAAATAGATAGGAGCCCTTAAAATCAGGGTTTGCACCCATTGAAATTTATAGGAACCTTATCGGGACTTTAAGAATGCAGGTCCGGTAGTCGTAAAGCAAGTTTTTTGTGTTGCTAATATATTAATGATCATGTACTACAAATCTCTAATACGCTACTATGATGTGCGTGTTATTGTGATGCTGTTACAGTTGTGGATCATCACAGCCCCGACCCTTGCCACCCTGCTGATGGCCACGTTCGGTGTGTGCAGCTCAATACCCCCTACCCCACCCACCTCCAGTGCAGAGGAGAAGTCAGAGCCATTCTTTCAAGGACTCAAACAGGTAACCTAGGTGACGAGAACACCAGCGTGTAATATAATAGACACAAACTTATAAGTATACTTGATTGGATAAACAAGTACGGTAACTTAAGTTACAATCATTCCTCTATATTTTCCGAAAGTTTCACAATTGTTACTTTCTAGTTTCTTATTACGGGTGTGTCATGTTATTTGAAAATAAAATGTAATGCAATTACTTGTTGAACATCACTTGTTCTTCTTTAGTGCAAAAATGGAACAAATGTGACATGTAATCAGTTTGTTCCTTGTGTTCTAGATACTGAGGAACCGCCACTACTGGGTGCTCAACTTTGTGTTTGGGGCGGGGCTGGCCCTGTTCACAGCTTTCTCATCTTTCTTTGACCAGATGCTGTGTCCCAGGGGCTATTCTGACGTAAGTACGAGTCACTTGATTGGATTGCACCATAATTGGCTTTTTTGCTTTTCATTCAAACATGCATCATTCTTGATAGCTTATTTATAATATGTAAGTACTTATACTTAGGTTTGTTCAATTCATATTGTTTCTTTTTAGCTCATGGTGAGCTTTTGTGATGCCTTTTGTCCTGCGTGCGGCGTCAACATTTGCCTTGAAAACACTCTAGAGGCCACATTTATTGTCCAATCTTCATGAAATTTGGTCAGAAGATTGGTCTCAATAATATCTTGAATTAGTTCGAAAATGCTTATGTTTGCTTGAAAAACATGGCTGCCAAGGGTGGGGCATTTTCCTTATATGGCTTTACAGTGCTCACACTGGCCTTCAGAAAATAATAGCCATCATTTTTTCCTTAAAAAAATAATAGCCAAAACAGACGAGGACTTTTCCGCAAAATGGTACTGAAGGCAAAAAGAAAAAAACAATGAATCTCATTGTATCTGTGTTTTATCAAATGTATATCTTTTAGATTTAATTTATAATATATACTTAAAAACAAGCATAATATCAGTGTCATTTTCTTATAAAATATTATCATGGCTTTACAATAAAGAATACAATCAAGGTTGTGGGTGTGACTTAACAAACCAGACATAAGCTACAGTTACATACATATATACTTTAAAACAAAAAGATTAATACTTTTATTAAAGTACTATTAATTAAATAAAAACTGCCTTTTCAAATTATTCAATTTTTAAAGTCCGTCTAGGAGCAAGTTCTGGTTAGTACCATACAAAATATTGTCAACCAGACCATCCGTAACACCGCATATGTATTCGTCATTCTATAAAAAAAATGTTATAAAGAACGCCGAAAGTAAATTAAAATCGACAAACCGTACCGTATCCGAAAACGCCTGTCGAGATACCTCTTATGCTCATCAAATAAAACATGCATATCGTTTGACTGCAGAAAATAAAAACCCGTAACCTTGCGAATAAAACTATGGCCACCAGGGGGGGGGGGGCATTTTTATACGGCCGTTTAAAAAAACGGGACGTATCATAGTTTCACCTTTGCGGCAAGCGGGCAGCGTCCACAGCTCTCTAATTCAAATAGTTTTCATCCGATCTTCACCAAATACGGTCAGAAGTTGTATCTAGAAAATATCTAGGTCATGTTGAATATGGGTCATGCCGGGTCAAAAACTATGTAGAGGGGTCACTTTGTGCATTTTAAGCATTTAGCATGGTGTCCGCTCTCTAATTGAAGTAGTTTTCATCAGATCTTCACCATATTTGGTCAGAAGTTGTGTCTGAATGATATCTAGGTCAAGTTCAAATATGGGTCATGCCGGATCCACAACAAGGTCACGAGGTCACTTAGTGCATTTCAACCATTTAGCATGGTGTCCTCTCTCTAATTGAAGTAGTTTTCATCCGATCTTCACGAAAATTTGGTTAGAAGTTGTGTCTAGACAATATCTAGGTCAAGTTCAAATATGGGTCATGCCGGGTCAAAAACTAGATCACAAGGTGACTTAGTGCATTTCAAGCATTTAGCATGGTGTCCGCTCTCTAATTGAAGTAGTTTTCATCTGATCTTCACCAAATTTGGTCAGAAGTTGTTTCTAGATGATATGTAGGTCAAGTTCCAATATGGGTCATGGTAAAGTTATCAAGTTGTCCAAAACCTTCAAACGGGCGTATTTTGTGACAGTTTGGCACTCTTGTTCCTTATATGGCTTTATATATGGCTTTAGTAAAACATTGTTAACACTCTAGAGGCCACATTTTTTGTCCAATCTTCATAAAATTTGGTCAGAAGATTGGTCTCAATGATATCTTGGATGAGTTCGAAAATGGTTACGTTTGCTTGAAAAACATGGCTGCCAAGGGTGGGTCATTTTTCCTTATATGGCTATAGTAAAATCTAGAGGCTACATTTATTGTCTGATCTTCATCAAACTTGGTCAGAAGATTCATCCCAATAATATCTTGGACGAGTTCAAAAATGATGCGGGTTGGTTGAAAAACATGGCTGCCAGGGGGCGGGGCATTTTTCCTTATATGGCTATAGTAAAACCTTGTTAAAACTAGAGGCCACATTTATTTTCCGATCTTCATGAAACTTGGTCAGAAGATTTGTCCTAAGTTCGAAAATGAGTTCGAAAATGGTTTTGGTTGTTCTAGAAACATGGCCACCAGGGGGCGGGGCATTTTTCCTTATATGGCTATATATTGCTTTAGTAAAACCTTATTAACACTCTAGAGGCCACATTTATTGTCCATTCATCATGAAACTAGGTCAGACGGTTTGTCCCAATGATATCTTGGATGAGGATGAAAATGGTTCTGGTTGGTGGAAAAACATGGCTGCCAAGGGTTCTTATAACATCTTGGCCTGCACAGAACAGGTCAGTTCCTTTGAATCTCAGGTGAGCGACTTTGGGCCGTTGAGGCCCTCATGTTTCAATAATCCCATTTTTTGACCATTTCTTGCTTAACAAAATCAATATGCAGAACCCACATTATATGTTTTCTAAACTAACACGCATACAGTCATTTGAGCTGATGTGGTTTAATAAATATTTTATGGCATAAGTTTTGTACAACACTTCTTAGCCGTTTTTTTACAAATTGAATGTTTTCAAAAACAATATTCCAAGTGTTTTTAACAGTTATCTAAAAGCACCATGCTTATAATTTAAGTAAGTCTTTACTGTACTAACTACTTAACTACTGCTGTGTTTCTATTGATATGGTGCCGTTCTGTCACTTTACCATAATAAATGCAAGCATGTCTGGGTGGAATAGTGCTCGGCTGATAATTGGAATATTTATTTGCCATACTAACGCTGTAGAGCATGTAGCATATGAATGGGAAAATCATGTCATTTTACACTAAAGCTGTTGGCATGTGGGTGTGGACTTCATACATACTTTATATATGAGTAGATTGCAATAATGTTGTTACACCTACGTTTTCAATGGTACTGCAGTGTTATTCCATATGTTGTGTGCACAGGTGGTTGTGTGCTGGTCAAATGAATGCAGTGTTTACTTATATCATTCCTTGCTTAACGAATGCAACAGCTTCATTTTCAAAGGTACCCCTGTGTTATTCCATATGTCGCCGCCATGTGAAGTTCAGATGTAACCCAATTTATTCTTAAAGTAATCCCTTCATAATAATGTTATAAATAGGTTATCAATGGGATTGTATTGTAATTTAAGATGTATGCAGGCATGTGTGGTGCCCTCATGATAGGCACAGGGTCATTAGGGGCGGTGGCGGCAGGCATCTATGTGGACCGAACCAAGCGCTTTGAGGAAGTCGTCAAGATCTGCTGGTGTCTCAGCTGCCTTTTTGGTATTGGATTCGTCCAGGTGAGCTTGATTGATATTATTATTGTGTGCTTATGTATTCTTAGGTTTTGTTTAATAATGTTAACAGTTTTATATGCCAGTATATTAAGCCAGCCTGCATGTTGATGGTGCCGAGGTAAGTTTGCTCAGCAGGACTAGGTATCTCGATTTGATGAGTGAACTTCCCTGCCCACTCACTAAACTTCTATGGGGATCGGTGATACATTTATATATATATACTGGGTACTTACCAGCCACTTAAATTTTTGGCATAATGATTATGAAAGCTACTATTTTTAGCTCATCTATTTTTTTTTTTTAAATTATGAGCTATTGTCATCACCTTGGCGTCCGGGTCCGGTTAAGTTTTGCGTTTTGGTCCACTTTTCTCATTAAGTATCAATTCTATTGCATTCAAACTTGGTACACTTACTTACTATCATGAGGGGACTGGGCAGGCAAAGTTAGATAACTCTGGCTTGCATTTTGACAGAATTATGTGCCCTTTTTATACTTAGAAAATTGAAAATTTGGTAAAGTTTTGTGTTTAGGTCCACTTTTTTCCTAAAGTATCAAAGCTATTGCTTTCATACTTGCAACACTTACTAACTATAGTAAGGGGACTGTGCAGGCAAAGTTATGTAACTCTGACTGGCATTTTGACGGAATTATGGGCCCTTTATACTTGAAAATTTGGTTAAGTTTTGTGTTTTGGTCCACTTTACCCCTAAAAAATCATAGATATTGCTTTCATACTTGGAACACTCGCAAACTATCATAAAGGGACAGTAAAGGACAAGTTGCATAACTCTGGTTGTCATTTTTACGGAATTATGACCCTTTTTGACTTAGTAACTTTGAAAATATGGTTACATTTTGTGTTTAGATCCACTTTACTTCTAAAGTATCAAGGCTTTTGCTTTCAAACTTCAAATACTTTCATGCTATCATGAGGGTACTGTACCTGGCAAGTTGAATTTTACCTTGACCTTTGAATGACCTTGACTCTCAAGGTCAAATTATTAAATTTTGCTAAAATTGCCATAACTTCTTTAGTTATGATTAGATTTGATTGATACTTTGACAAAACAACTTTTACCTGACATACCACAATAGACTCCACCCAACCCACCTCGCCCCCCCCCCCCCCCCGAATCCCCCCCTCCCTCGAAGCCCCCCTTCAATCCCCACCCCAATTAATTTTTTTTAAAGATCATCTAATAAATGACCACCACACCATCACACTATACCCCCCTCCACCCCCAAAAAATAATTTTTATGCCCCCGGTAGGGTGGTATATAGCAGTTGAACTGTCCGTCAGTATGTCAGTAGGTCAGTGTGTCAGTATGTCAGTCAGTCTGTCCGTCCGTCCGATAAAAACTTTAACATTGGCCATAACTTTTTTACTATTGAAGATAGCAACTTGATATTTGGCATGCATGTGTATGTCATGGAGCTGCACATTTTGAGTGGTGAAAGGTCAAGGTCATCCTTCAAGGTCAAATGTCGAATTTATGGCGTCTGTCCGTCCGAAAACTTTAACATTGGGCATAACTTTTTCAATATTGAAGATAGCAACTTGATATTTGGCATGCATGTGTATCTCATGGAGCTGAACATTTTGAGTGGTAAAAGGTGAAGGTCAAGGTCATCCTTCAAGGTCAAATGTAAAATATATGGCGTCTGTCCGTCCGAAAACTTTAACATTTGCAATAACTTTTTTAATATTGAAGATAGCAACTTGATATTTGGCATGCATGTGTATCTCATGAAGCTGCAAATTTTGAGTGGTGGAAGTTCAAGGTCAAGGTCATCCTTCAAGGTCAAAAATAAATAAATTGAAAGCGGCGTTCTCATGAAGCTGCACATTTTGAGTGGTGGAAGTTCAAGGTCAAGGTCATCCTTTAAGGTCAAGGTCATCCTTCAAGGTTTAAGGTCCAAAAAAAATTCAAAGCGGCGTTCTCATGAAGCTGCACATTTTGAGTGGTGGAAGGCCAAGGTCATCTTTCAAGGTCAAGGTCATCCTTCAAGGTCAAAGGTCAAAAAATAATAATTTCAAAGCGGCATTATCATGAAGCTGCACATTTTGAGTGGTGGAAGTTCAAGGTCAAGGTCATCCTTCAAGGTCAAAGGTCAAAAAAAAAATATTTCAAAGCAGCCTTCTCATAAAGCTGCACATTTTGAGTGGTGGAAGTTCAAGGTCAAGGTCATCCTTCAAGGTCAAAGGTAAAAAAAAACTTTTTTTTTTTTCAAAGCGGCGCAATAGGGGGCATTGTGTTTCTGACGAACACATCTCTTGTTTTTTTTCAAACATGGTTAAAAAACACAAATATTTATTTTTATAATTTTATTTTTGAAATACCGTCCAACACTCCCACCCAAGAATCCCCCCCCCCCCAAAAAAAAAAAATAATTTTTTTTTGCATTTGTTTGCATTTTTGGAAGATAATGTAATAAATGACCACACCCCCACACTATACACCCCTCCCTCCTTTGTGATTGAAATTGAGATAGGTCCCTTCACCTTTAAAAAGAAAAATAGATGAGCGGTCTGCACCCGCAAGGCGGTGCTCTTGTTCCAGTTTGTTTTTACAATATATGTCAAACAAATTGGCATTAATACTAATTTTGAGTGCTTTATCCAAATCTATCCATTACTTATATTTCAGTTTGCCCGCTTTAGAGACCAGCATGTGGTTGTTGCAGTCATGGTATCCCTGTTTGGAGGATTTGGGTTCGCCATCTACCCGATCTGCATGGAACTGGCTGTAGAGGTCACGTATCCAGTCGCAGAGGCCACCAGTGCGGGACTTATGATCATTTCAGGGTAACTGTCTAGTGACCTGTTTGTTTTATAAGACCATTATAAACTTTACCAGTTAGTGCCTGCCTGTAGATTTTCGTACTGTCAAGAAAGGTTTTATAATCGTCTTTGCTTAATTTTCTATTGTTTTTTTATTTGTACAACTTGTATCAATGTCATATTGGTCAGGTGATTTAAGGTTCTGGTTGAAAACCATGCACTAAATTTAACGAGTTAGAGATATTAACTTGGGCCAAAAATATAACCCTGCAAAATAACCAATGTACAAACTGTATTGGTTTTCTCTAAAAATCTAATCATGAAGTGAAGTCATCCAATAACAAGAATGTCTTCAAAAACTACACCAACTACACGACATACAGCCGTAATAGATTGTAAAATAAATGTGATACTGAGCTTCATCTACAAATGAATATCATTTTCTGGAACAAACATCCTGTGATTTTGGAAACAATTACATAATTATTTTATATTCAAGAATAAATCAAAGCTGCTTTTGACATGTTTGAGGGACTTTTGACAAAATAACGCTGGTGCTTGTCAAACTGTAAAATCAGGAAGTTTTAATGTTTATGTTACCTGATAATTATGATTATTATTTGCTAGCAGGATCAGTTTCTAGTTTTAACTCTTTCAGTGCTGGAACCGAAATTTGAAGGCCTTTGCAAACAGTTTGGATCCAGATGAGACACCACAGAACGTGGCGTCTCATCAGGATCAAAACTGTTTGCTATTCTGATAGTATTCTTTGAAAAAAAATCAAAGAGAATGCTAATTTTAGAAATTCAGCAGACAACATTTTAGCAGACGACAAATTTCCCAGCATGCAAAGGGTTAAGTGCAAATAATAAAAGACAACAGAGGGTGGACGTTGGGACATCTGGGCTATATGCACATATGTCAAGTATGGTGATGGACCAACAAAGGCAGTCTCAGCCTACTGCTTATCTAGGGCTTCACCTTATGCCAACAGTTCAATAATGTGAAGACAATACTTCCGTAAAACAAGAAATACATTGAAAGAGAAAATGTTGGCCTGCATGACGATTGCAAATGAATGAAGATCTGTTTCACATGACAAGCCTCACATTTAATACATGTACATGAATTGCCGTTGTGTATTCCAGTCAAATCCAGGGTGTGATCTACATGTTAGCTATGCAGTTCATGGCGACTGACCTCTCAGAGTACGAACTAAGCCTGGGCACTGGATGTAGCACCAGTATTCAGAAGGCCAACGACTTCACTCCACAGGACTGGACAGGTTAGCTTCCTTAACGCATTGTCATGCCCGCACAAAGTGGGAGGCAATATGCTGCCACAATTGTCTCTTGGTCTGTACTTACATACGTACCTCCCAAAATATTGTGTACGCAACTGCTCTCTACTTTCTGGATGGATTTCGGCTTAATTACCTTTAATGTATAAGTGATCGTAAAGTAAGGAATTTTTCCTGTCACTGATATATTTATATTTCCTTAGTTCCATTTTAATTGTACGGGGGATTTGGCTCTAACTTTCGCAGCTGAAGAAAATACATATGTAGGTGATACAGGTAAGAATTCGTCTGCAACAAATTTCGGCAGAATTATGGCCCATGGCAGACTTACCCAATTCCTATCTCACTTTTAGACCCAGGGCTATTTGTGAGTGTGGTGGCAACCGTTTCTGCATTCATATTGATCACGTTCTTCAAGGCAGTGTACAGACGCATGAACAAGGAGCAACAGATAGCAGCTGCCCGCATCATGAACCAGAGGATAGAAATCAGACCGGAGGTTCACATGTGAATATGTAGCAGAAGATTGAAATCCATTGAGTCGTTGATGTAAAACACAAATTGTGAACGTGACGATTTAAAATCAGATCACTAGTTAAGGCATGACTATGGAAATGGCGATTTGTATTTTGTTAGTGAGGTAGGGTTTCAGTTATAAAAGCCTTGTTCCCCACATGGTAATCTCAGGGACATTTGTGCTTTTCTCAAAGACATTGCCACATGTCATATCAGCAGTGTCTTTTACTTGTGATAGACGCTTGTGGACAAAATGTTGTGTCCCTATAAGCACACAACTTGCTAGGCCTCTCAGGTTAGCGATCTAGAGACTTTCTGCCTTATGGTTGTAAGGTGTTCTTTTTGTGTTTGCGTTTCTATTTGTGCCTTATTGAATGTGCACGAAAAGGCAGACCAAATGAGTCGCTTATTTTATTGATTCTTATAACTATTTTAAAGTTGATAGTGTTGTTCAAAATAATATTTATGTTTTTTATTTTTTAAATGCAATTTTTGCAATCTTTATTGCCATACAAAATAGTGAGCTTTAGCTAAACCTGTTAAAACAGGCTTGAGAATGTCAAGAAATAGGTGGCTGATGTTGATGGGGGCATTACAGAAAGTGATTTGCTTGTTGTATGTGGACATGTCCAGAAATACACTTTTTGTCAGGCATTGTTAACCAGGTTTTCCGAAGGAAAAAACTGGTTATTAGATTGGCGAATGCGGGCGGGCTGGCGGGCGGGCGGAACAAGCTTGTCCGGGCCATAACTATGTTGTTCATTGTCAGATTTTAAAATCATTTGGCACATTTGTTCACCATCATTGGATGGTGTGTCGCGCGAAATAATTACGTCGATATCTCCAAGGTCAAGGTCACACTTTGAGTTCAAAGGTCAAAAATGGCCATAAATGAGCTTGTCCTGGCCATAACTATGTCATTCATTGTGAGATTTTAAAATCATTTGGCACATTTGTTCACCATCATGGGACGGTGTGTCGCACGAAAGAATCACGTCAATATCTCCAATGTCAAGGTCGCCACGACTAGAAATAGATTTTTTTTTTTTTTACTTTCAAAGGGGGTTAATTTTGTTTGTTCATTTCAAAAGTTCAGTTTGAGTTTTCTCCCTTTATCAGTTTTTTTTTCACAATGAAAACCTGGTTTTGTGACAATTTTGTCCCTTGTTTTCTCTTTGTACTGCATAGAACATGGTTGTAGTTTTAATTATTATCTTTATATATAATTGATGTTTTATTTCTAATAGCTTTGGAAACCGTGTGTATGTTTTGTTTTGTATTGCATATGTTCATTTGATTATTGTAATTCTAGCTATTGCATGTTAAATTTAAAGAGCCTGTTGCCTTTAAAGAGACTGTACAAAAATAATAAAATGCATACTGGAATGTCATAAGTTCTAATAGAACAAAATTATACTTGTTTTTATTAAGAACTATTTGTTTGAAATACGAGTACATTTAAGCTAGCTTACTTGGTCGAACACTAAACTACGAATCTGAGGATTGCGGGTTCGATTCCCAGCCCGACCACATAACTTGTGTGGCCATTTGTCATTAAATTATTTATACAACAATTGTATACAAACTGTGTGATAGATTTCCACCAAATTGTTATTATTGGCAGATTATATGCATGTGTTTGTGTTTTGGTATGTAAGCTGTCCATGAGAATGAATTCTGAAATGTTAATGTTTTTGTTGACTTTGGCTTAAAGATTCCTCTGTTATTTATTGTTGTTTGTTGATGTTCATAACCTGGTAAATAATTAACATGAAATGGTCATTTTACATTTGCATGTATATTTATGTTTTTCAGTTAACCTCCATTTTTTTCGAAATATCTTAACTGTGTGCTACCAATAATTTACCAAATCATGTTCAATTTACACACACTAATGTATTCATGATTGTTCTTCTTAATTGCTTTTTATATAAAATTATATTTTATTATTTTGTTATTTATTTATAAGAAAATGTGCTTAATAGATCGACACATACCGGTATTTGCAGTTTTTGTTAGTTTATTTTTTTTATTTGAATTATTGTGACTATTTAATATCTATTGAAGTTAATAAAAATGTATAAAAGCAACAGACTTGAAGAAACTTAATCATTATTTCCCTATTTTATACACAAAAACGTAGGACAATCAATCAAACCACACGCGTTTTTGTATATTTATAGTCCAAATGAAAAGAAAAAAAGAAAATGTGTTACTAACTGTGACCAGGTCATAATAACACCATTTCACACTGTTTGGCGCACAAAAATAGCAGGAACATAGGATATTTGGTTGGGAATCTATAACAAAGAGAGGGATGTATAGTATTTTATAAATAAATTGAAACAGTCCACAAATAATGGATCCGGCCCTGCTGTTTTATACACATGTTCTACATTTGAGCCTCGCTCATGAAAATCCGGACATGTGCGTAAAGTATCGTCCAATATTAGCATGTGCACTCCAACCAGGCTAATACAGGACGACATTTTCCACTTTTATGGAGTATTTCGTTCACAAGAAGTTTCTTCTCAACGAAATGTTAGTATAGGCATAGTTTCATGACAGATTAGCCTTTGCGGACTGCACAGACTAATCTCGGACGACACTTATGCTTTAAGCCCGGTATTCCCAGAGCGCGGCTTATTTGTATTTGAAATTTGGCAAACTACTTTAGCTTTCAAAATTCTCATGAATTAAACAGTTCCACATTGTAGGTTACTTTTTTACTTAATTATAAAAACAACAACATTGAAACATATGTCTCTTTGAGAATAAATTAAACACGAATAATATTATATGACGCTTTTATAATACGAACAGTAAGTAATGTTTAAATATTACACATGTTAAATACTAGTTAACTTTAAAATGAAGAAAATATCATAACTATTGCTTATAACAGAATATGATAAAATTTTATTATTTCTTGTATACTACTATTGCTTGCATGAAAACCCCACACACATCTAGTACGTATTAGCCAGTTAAATGTCCTCTTTCAAGCGGGTCATGTCGCCGCTTTTGCGACCCTCGTCACTTGTGTTTGTATTTCGCGAGGAAGCGCCTAAACGCACCGGAAGTTGAATTGACATCTGACGCGCACGCGGTGGCAAATGACGCATTGGCGGCGTCTCGGATAGGTCATCATCGACGGCGACATTTTCCGTAGACTCCATCGCGGCTATTTTTAGTTCCTCGTCGGATCCTTCGCCGTCGTCTCTCTTGTCGGTGTTGGGTTTTGGCGCCGGACGTATGTTGTCAACGGGCTGTGACGATACCGGCCTTGATTTGACCTTGCGGGGTCGCAGCGCCCTCTCGCGGCTGATTTTCTCGCGTTTCGCTTCGATTTCGTCGTTGACCGTCTGGATGTGCTTTGCAATTTGTTCAGTAATACCTGGAAGATATGGAGTTGTGATTGTAGTTGAAGGATGCGCTTTACATAACCGGTTGTTATGGATTAGACTTAACGATGATTTGATTGATCTTGTAATGGGACGAGAAGCGAACATACTCTATTTAATGAAACAATTGTGTAGATATTCTACAGGTATTAACATATGCAAAACAATTTTCATCACTACCTTTACTTGATATCATAGTACTGGTATGTTACAAACATCCAACATTAAACATGTCATCAGCCATAAACGGAACAGTTTGTTAAAGAGGGAAACAATCTCATATGATACGGTTAGGCAAATGTTAGCGTATTTATCACCAACGCTTACGTTTAAATGACGCGAAGTCTGACATTTTCTCTGCCATGAGTTTCTGTAGGCGTGTCCTGATTCTCCAGAGGGGCGTGTCTTCCACGCGCGTGGCCCCTTCCCCTTTCTGCGCGTACAGCATGTCTTTGTGGTGCTTCTTGTACTCCTGATTCGCCATCAGCAACTCGCTAAAAAGCGCGAATCTCTTAAAACACTTTTAATTTCTACCGCTCTCTGCGATATAGGGGCTATTTGAATGTTCCGCACATCATGTGCGTAAAGTGTCGTCCTAGATTAGATTTGAAGTTCGTACAAATCGTACAAATTCGAATCCAACAAATCTCAACGCCATACATGGATCCAAGAAAATCTATGTATCATTACGAAATAAAAGGTTTGATATATGTACACCTTAACTACGTTCCAATACAATCATTAACTGGTTACAAAATTGTTTCCCAAGCTAAAACATGTGCAAGCAAAACTGGAAACGCATGGCAATTTATAACTTGTCTGCAATCCGTTTCTCTAAACTGACATTTTGATATTAAATACTAGATCTATTTAAAGTAGTGTCTATTTATCAATAATGCTAATTATGAATGCCAAGACCTTTATGGCATTGGTAAATAATAAATTACGCTGAATGGGTCAAGTTCCCCCCGGGTACTACCTCCTCGTACCCCGGGTACTTTGAAGTTTACGTACCCATTTATTTCTTACCCAATTTTTTTAGTACCCAATTTTTTTTTTAATCAAAATTTTCGTACCCATTTTTTTCGTACCCACATTTTTTTCCTTACCCACAATTGTCGTACCCAATTTTTTTTCGTACCAAATTTTTTTTGGCATATTTTATTCGTACCCAAAATTTTAGGTACGAAAATTTTGGTTACGAAAAAAAATGTGGGTGGGTACGAAAAAAAAATTGGGTACGAAAAAAAAATTGGGTACGAACAATTTTGGGTACACTTTTTCCGGGTACTACTTCCCCGTACCCCGGGTGCTTTGAAGAATACTTCCCCGTACCCCGGGCACTTGTAAGTAAACTTCCAAGTACCCGGGGTACGGGGAAGTAGTACCCGGGAGGAACTTGACCCATTCAGCATAAATTACTCTATGAGGATTGCTCTTACTGGTTTACACCTCTGATAGTGACTGAGAACTAACAGTAACGGCCAGACAAAAGTATTGGAGGGATTGAATTTGTAACATATTGTGGTAAACCAAAGGAAAATAATTCTTATTCTTAAAAAAAAGGGTTTTAACTAAAAGCAGTAATTGCTTAAAGCTTAAGAGTTTAATAAATATGAAGGATTTAAGCTTAATGATCAGAATTTGTATACATCCCCCATTACAAAAAATATAACTCATCTTTGAGTGTAGTTGCGTTTATTTTGTTGACGGAGCCGCAAGCTTTATTATCTGCATAACTCAGAACCTTCTGATAAAAGAATACGAGATTTGTCACTTACTAAACGCTGACTAAACTAACTATAAATAGGCGACGTTGAAGTGACAAATTTCTAAAGTATGTTGAAATTGCCTAAACACACATATCCAATAGCTTACTTACTCGTACTCTATCTGGCCGCTCTTGTCCTTGTCGAGCTTGTTGATCAGCATGTCTATACCTTCATCACTGAACGGTATGTTAGCCAGCTGGAACAAAACAACAGCAGTACACCTGGCTGGTTATCAGACTTCAGTAAAATGTATGGTAATAAGAAATGTGAACGCATAACTCGTAATTATATACAACACCCATGTCTAATAATAATAACTAAGTACGCATGGCTAGTAATCAGATCTCAATAAACATGCTGGATATTCAAGGACTCTCGCACTCATGCCTATTAACGGGACCCCAGTACGCGGGTTTGGTAATGAGACCTCAGTACGCATGCCAGGTTACTGAACCTCAGTACGCGTGTCTGGTAATTGAACCTCATCACGCATGCCTGGTGATCGGAGTTCAGTACGCAGCCTGGTGATCAGAGTTAAGTTCGCATGTCTGGTTATTGAACCTCAGTGCGCATGTCTGGTATTTGAACCTCATTACGCATGCCTGGTAATTGGACCAATGTCCACATGTCTGGAGATCGGACCAAAGAACGCATGCCTGGTAATCGGACCTCAGAAGGCATGTTTGGTTATCCGAACTCAGATCTCGTGGTTGGTAATCGAACCTTAGTTAGCGTGTCTGGTAATAGGTCGGTAAAACGCAGGCTTGGCAAGTTCAATCACTCAGTGTCTAAACCTGGTCAGTTCGTCTGATTGCCTGGTAATCGGACAAACCACAGGAGGGAAGCTCATAGTATTATTTTTATATATGCTATAATAGAGTGTATCTATTATAGCATATATATATAAAAAATAATACTAAAAATAATATCATGGGCTTCCCTCCTGTGGGACATACGGGTTGTAAATTAGTCAGGGTAGTACTTATTTCTTGTCATTTGACCTAAGTTCATGTGCCGTAATACTGTAAAACTATCAGGCGCCAAAATGAGTATGTCTCTTTATCTCCTTCTTGAAGAAGAAACATAGTTTATATTTTTCACAATCTATCAAAACAGAACTAGACGAAATATAACATAAACACACTGTACCCGCAGCCCTGTTCGTATCTCCTCTCTGTCGAGCACTCGGTTGCCGTCCTTGTCAAGGGAGTTAAACAGGTCCGTCACCCGGAAGCCCATCAGTCGCCCGAACTCGATCAACACCAACGCCGGGTGCTCCTCGATGAGATTGCGTTCCAGCTCCGGACTATTGGTTTTAAGCGTGCCTACCACGTGACCATGAACGACGTCGAGTTGTCTCCCTTGAAGATGAATCTCGTTTATTCTCGCGAGGCAGCGATGCTCGACTTGCTGAATCTATGGTGGAAAACATGACAATAAAATGCTCGTTCACTTTTTAATGCCTAAATTCCACGTACCATGCACACGATGTTTTAATACCTAAATGCAAATTCTTTCTAAAAACACAACAGCACGTCAGTCAATTTCTTTACACTTTCTTTAACTGGAATAAATAAAATGTTTCAGATGACTACTTCTCTTGAAGATGTTGCTAATTTCTATAAACATTATTTATATTTCATTTATTTGAGCGTTTTCTATGTACCCCAAAGTCGACGAAATTCAAACCAGATGTTTCGCAGTCTGCGAGAAATTGTAGAAAATCATGGACGCCATCTTGTGTTAGGGGGTTGAGCTTCAACTTTAAATAAAAAAATGTTCTTATGTCACAATTCATAAACAGTGAATATTATATATGACATCTCTTGAAACCCTTATTTCAAACTAAAAAACTTTATGCGACGTTCGCCAAATTGAGTTACATAGCAAACAATGACAATTAGTCACATATGCTCTTTTCATTAATATACTTTAAATCGTTAAAGATGTGTGTTCTAATAGATTACATCTAAATCTAATGAGCTTTAAAATTGAATTTGTATTACGATCGTATACAATCCCTAATACATATGTTTAATTCTACACAACGTATTGCAAGAATCACAATATTAAAAGCAAACGTCAAAACCAATCAAGCATAATACAAAGAAACGGAAACCACACTTCCTACGAATGTAGCATGCAGAACAATCATTATATGATAGCAGTTTACGACGATATTAAGCACGCTGGTCAAACGGATACTTCGATAACGGATGGTACTTCGATAACAGGGAAAAACAAAAGCCACGTGCAAAAGTTAAGTTCCTCAGGGTTTTTTCAACTTTATATCCTTAATATTATTTTTTGAGACAGGTTACAAGGTGAAGTTGATAAATGCTGTTTCCTTTATTGGTGTGAAGACTGAATTCTCACGAAGAATAGTAGATTTTTACCAAACAATCAGAACATTCCATGGTAAAACAGTATGAACTTGCAATACAGTGTTTGCAATTCCAGCATGTTAAGTAATAACTGTGCTTAAAATACTGAAATTTTGATACCAATACAGAGCATTTTTATTGCATGGTATGCATGATGTTGTAGACTCTTCAATTAACGATAACGGACAGGTCGGATGACGGATACTTTTAACAAATTTGACTCTCTGATTTGTTATTGACCGGCGAGAGTTCCGGTGTAGTACCAAGGAAGCATACATTGAGAGGCATGTATATAAGCTTAAGTGTTACAATATATCTAAGAAAAATAAATTGAAACTTCACGCGATATATTTAATTCACGTCATTACAGAAATTGTTATTTATTTCCTGCTTATTACAAGAGTATTTAAAAGCGTGTTGCATTTCCAGTTCACTAAAAGTAGTGTGTTATATATGTTGAAAAGTTTCGGGTAATCAGGAACATAAGTGCTATTGTCATTGAGTTGGTCGGCTAAAGTATATCTATGAAAATGTGGCATCCAAGTCTTTAAACATTTCAATTTCTTCAAATATGTCAAAAAAATATATAGTTGACATGGTGTAACATTGGAGACATATTGATCTTTTAATTCGAATTAGAAACGCGCCCTTGATTTATTTCGAATTATTTTTATTTTGTTGAAATACGTACTGATCATCCAGTTCATGCTGATTTTCGATGGAATTGAATCGTTATTTTAGAATCCGTTGTTCTTCCGCGGATTTTTTTCTTCGCAATACGAAGTGCTATACCATTAATCGGCTAAACAATGTTCAGTGTCTGAAAACCCAATTAACAGAACATAAATGCACATCAGCTAAAGAAATAACCTCCCGCGCGTGGCTTTTGTTGTTCTCTGTTATCGAAGTGCAATCCGTTATCAAAGTTTCCCTATGACCGGTGTGCAGGGTTGGCACCAATCGACCGCCCCCGGTTTTAACCGGCGGTTTTTACCGGTTAAAACCGCCCGGTCAATACTCCCATAGTGGTCATTACTGGTCAATACTGGTCGATTGAACTTTACCCCCAATTTTGATTTTTATTCCATGCTTAATTAAACAATATTGATAATATAAATTAAACAGACATGTTGCCAACTTGCCAAGAATGTCTTAAGCTATTAATAACCACTATTTTATACCTGTTCGTGCAATTTGTAGGCCAATCTCTCAAAATTTTGCAAATAAGTCAAAGTTGGCCATTTTTTTGAGAACTGAATATTGAAGAATGATGTGCATTATTAAAAGTATATTCAATTTTGTTGAGATCAAACAAGTTTATACACATATGAACATGTCATCATCATCACATCATACAGGCATTGTCAAAATGTGCGTTGTTGAACTGTCACAAATTCACCAGGTAATGTCTTGATCTCCATGGAGAAACCAGTAACACACAACTAATAATAGGGCCTTAAATGGCACCTCTTTGACACGACCCTTACTTGTCTTGTATTCAGCCAAGATTTCTTTAAATTCTTTTTAAACAAAACAGTGAATTATTTTGTTTGTTTTTCCATTGATATAAAAAAAACAACATAATTAGAAATAATTATTAATAAAAGAAAACAAGGGCTGTTTGTAAACCATGCATGCCCCCCATATGGGCTGTCAGTTGTAGTGGCAGCCATTGTGTGAATACGGTTTTTGTCACTGTGACCTTGAACTTTGACCTAGTGATCTGAAAATCAATAGGGGTCATCTGCCAGTCATGATCAATGTACCTATGAAGTTTCATGATCCTAGGCCTAATTATTCTTGAGTTATCATCTGGAAACCATTTTTCTATTTCAAGTCACTGTGACCTTGACCTTTGATCTAGTGACCTGAAAATCAATAGGGGTCTTCTGCGAGTCATGATCAATGTACCTATCTATAAAGTTTCATAATCCTAGGCGTAAGCGTTCTTGAGTTATCATCCGAAAACCATTTTACTACTTCAAGCCACTGTGACCTTGACCTTTGACCTAGTGACCTCAAAATCAATAGGGGTCATCTACAAGTCATGATCAATGTACCTATGAAGTTTCATGATCCTAGGCATGAGCGTTCTTGAGTTATCATCCGAAAACCATCTGGTGGACGGACGGACCGACATGTGCAAAACAATATACCCCCTCTTCTTCGAAGGGGGGCATAACAATAATTGAAAAGAAGAGTCTAGAGTAGACCCACAATTGGAAAACATTATTTGTTGGCAAAATCAAGCATTTTGATAGCTTATTGATTTGAAGACCAATTGAACTTTTAAATATGAAAGGAAAAACCCTCTCTTAATACAGAAAGGAGACAAGTTAGAAGTAACTATTAAATTAATAGCAAATTATCTCCTTTTGTTTGAGTGATATGAAAAAGCCAAAGGGCAGATTTGCTTCATTGTCAATATCAGAGACATAACACTGCATGCATTTTATTACCAATTAAGGCTTAGGGCCCAGTATGGGGCCAGATTTATAACCCTAGAAAACACAAGAGTTCTGTTTGTCCATCTGCTTATCAAAAAGATATATCAATAGATCAGGGAAATACTATGGTAACTTAAATAGTAATAATACTTTAGTAACAGATGTGATACACTGAGATAAATATATTGCCTTAGTCCTTATGTATTTGAGGCCGTTTTCATAAATAATAAAGAAGTAATTTTTTACAGCTTTAAAGATTTTTTTTACAATAAATAACTCAAAAAGTGTTTATCAATTACAGAATAATGATTGATTTAATATATAGAATAGCTAAAAGTCTTCCTTTGTGATGTTTAAATGCTATAATTTTCAATCGACCAGTATATATTGACCAGTAATGGCCAGTATTGACTGTTTTTAACTGGGTATTGACCGCCGGCCCGGTCAATACCACCCCCGGAAACCAGATATGCTGTGAGAAGTTGGATGTGCTAGGAGAAGTTGCCGATAGATTTCGATGAATTTCGGTAGGGTAAGTAAATCCAGTTCTATAATTGTTTAAAGGCATTTTTGAATTAAAATATATTTTGGTGTATGCAAAGGAGGTATTACCATTATGTTAGAATAATCCTGCTTATTAATATTCAGGATTTATTAAAATATGGCTATTTAAAGTCGACGATGCAGGGATTTGTCCCATATTTAGCACTTTATTTACAAATTTCTATAAAGGTATGCCAGTGAAAAAGTTTTTGCGCCGACAATTATATTAACCAATGTCCCCGAGTAACATATACGCCAGGGTTTCTTTAAAAAATTCGTATTGGTGGAAAAATTCGACTTAACATTCAACATGTTGATGAAAAAATGATATGACATGGTGCTGTGCAAAGATGTCGAGATATGACATGAGTGCAGTTCATTTATAAAATTGAAAGCTCACTATTACACTTGATTTATGCCCACTCTGATGCATTGTAGATCATTTTCATTGAACTTTGAGGTTTTATAGTTATATCCGTTCTGAAGCTAAGTTAATTTCCAGCTTATTTGTATCTTTTTTATTGTTTGAAAATCATTGTAAATGTAAAGCAATTGATTCATACAGGTAAAAATTTACGTCCGGTAGGCAATCTAAACATTTATAATAATATTTTCTGCCTATAGTTCCAATTATGGGTAGACTTTCATAAATGTGAACTAAATTTGGATCTATTATACATGACTTCAAGTTGACAGCTTTGCACACAATTGCTTTACATTAACAATGATTTTCAAACAATAAAAAAAGATACAAATAAGCAGGAAATTAACTTAGCTTTAGAACGGATATAATTATAAAACCTCAAAGTTCAATGAAAATGATCTACAATGCATCAGAGTGGGCATGAATCAGCTGTAATAGTGAGCTTTAAAGTTTATAAATGAACTGCATTCATGTCATATCTCGACATCTTTGTACAGCACCATGTCATATCATTTTTTCATCTACATGTTGAATGTAAAGTGGAATTTTTCCACCAATACGAACTTTTTTAAGAAACCCTGGGGGATATGTTACTCGGGGACATTGGTTAATATAATTGTCGGTGCCAAAACATTTTCACTGGCATACCTTAAAAAAAATGTAAATAAAGTACTAAATATGGGACAAATCCCTGCATCGTCGACTTTAAATAGCCATATTTCAATAAATCCTGAATATTAATAACCAGGATTTTTCTAACATACATGGTAATACCTCCTTTGCATACACCGAAATATATTTTAATTTAAAAATGCCTTTAAACAGTTAAAGAACTGGATTTACTTACCCTACCGAAATTCATCGAAATCTATCGGCAACTTCTTCTAGCACATCCAACTTCTCACAGCATATCGGGTTTCCGGGGGTGAATACTCAATTGACCGGTCAATATGCCAACCCTGCCGGTGTGTTAAGAGCCGCGTTTCTTTAAAAACAGTTTAAACATTTGATCGTATATTTGCTTAAACACAAATTTTAAAAACAAACCAACCAGGGGAAATTATACCAGCAAAAATACCATCTTTCGGATATTAAAAGTATTAGAAGCAAATTGTTAATTGTAACATACTATAATGGTATTGAGCGTAGCGTTCTTGGCCAGCCCCCTACAGAGGGCGGCGACACACTCCCTGTTGATGCGGTTACTTGTGAGGTCCACCATCTCCAGGGTGACGTTGAAGGGCAGCACCCGCTCCAGCGCCTGGCAGCCCTCCACGTGGAATCCGTTCCAGGCCAGGTTAAGGCGCTTAAGGGAGGCATTGTCCTGTGTGAAGTAAAATCGTTTAAGCTGGGCAAATATTGGTAGATCAAAATAAAATAGATACAAACGTGTAGGTCTCTTTCGTAGAATAACTGTTTACTAGACATTTTATTAAAATAGTGGGCAATCAGTGCGTTTTAATACCGCACAACGAAACCGTCAACATCTTAGTTGCTTGACACAACCACTATACATGTAGTTCTCTTGATCATGCCTTGCTCACTGATATTGCACATATTGTAGACCAATCCAGGGTTGGAAAGTTCAAACAGATATCCGGTTGCGTTTTTTTTAAATCAACTGTTATGGTCTTCATACTCCTTTAAAAATTATCACTTGTTAGCTACTGGCATAATTATATGGATTTATTGTTAACTTATTTACCGCTTACCGGTATATTGACCAAGGAGGATAACTGGGCATCGGTTTAATCACTTTCATAATCCGAAAAACAAACAGCAAACATGGAACCCCTACCATGAGCCCATCTGCGATGCCGATCACTCCGTCCCTCCGCAGGTGGTTCCAGCTGAGGTCCAGCTCCTCCAGGCCGTCGTTGAAGCTGAGCGCCTCGCCTAGGAGCTGCCCACCGCGCTCCCGGAAGTTGTTGTGGCTCAGGTTCAGGTACTGCAAGTTGCGCGTCTCCTGTTTTGAGAAATAAGAAAATGAGTGTTTGCGTTAAGTCTTTGTTATTTGTCATAAACAATATGCCCTTTGACAATCCGTCGAGCTCGTTGTAAATAATGTTATTTCATTATTTGAGTCGCGTTCTGAGAAAACGGGTATAATGCATCTGCGTAAAGTGTCGTCCCAGATTAGCCTGTGCAGTCCGCACAGGCTAATCAGGGACGACATTTTCCGCCTTAATTTGATTTTTGCTAAGAAGAGACTTCATTAAACGAAAAATTTCATAAAAGCGGAAAGTGTCGCCCCTGATTAGCCTGTGCGGACGACACTTTACGCACATGCATTATGCCCGGTTTTCTCAGAACGCGACTCATTTTTTCTTAACGACAATGCGTCGTGTTCTTCGAGCGCAACACGTCCTCTCAAGCTTGGGCTAGTGAGGCACTTTGTACAGGCATTGACTGTGGTTGAAAGACAAGGTCGAATATGCTCATGTCTTTGCACTTGTCGTTTAAGCGTGACCTTGACCTTTGACCTAGGAACACAGGCCTTCAGGCAACAGGTCGTTACCAAAGGTAAACATTTGTGGATAGCTATTTTAAATTTTATGATAAAAGATTAAATCTGTCTAATATTTATTTACCATATATTTTACATTAAAGGGTGACATTGATTTTTTAGTTGAGAACATTGGTCTTCGGCGCATAAGTTCGTCGCCATATGATCAGAAAATAAGTCATTAAAACAAATCGTGCGAAGTGTCTAGTTCGGATTATTACTTTTATGCTCATATTTGACATATAAATTCGTCTACGACCTTTAAGCTTAGCCTTGTCTCTTGACACGCCGTGGATTCTTGTAGCATATATTATATTATAAAATGACTGCACACATTATTGAATTTTCTTTTTTCAATGTAAAATCACAAACCTCTAAAAGTTGCTTGAATAGTATAGCGTCTTGTTCTTTGAAACCGTTATCTGTAAACGAAATAACTTGGATTTAAGCATTTAGATAAATGTCGAAAAAAAAACCTGAGAATCTTTACCCGAACATCAAAATATGTCTTCATTATTTGAATGTTCGTTTACTTGTTTCTGACTTTAAGATTAAGTTTGCAATGAAAATATTCAAGACGTACATTGATACCAATTAAAAACATTAGTCAACCTTAGTAATATACATATATAAAATGCCAAAAAGGTCTTATGACAACTGCGGCCACGGTAGTTCAAGACCAGCCAGAAGCTATATGATTCTACGACACATTGATTGAAACGGAATAATGTTTGGGGCATCGTGGTCACACATTAAAATCCAGAGGGCGAGAATGCGAGAACGCGATAGTACGATGCCGACAATGCGACAATACAATGACGACAGTGCGACAATACGATGGCGACAATGCGACAATACAATGACGACAGTGCGACAATACGATGGCGACAATGCGACAATACAATGACGACAGTGCGACAATACGATGGCGACAATGCGACAATACAATGACGACAGTGCGACAATACGATGGCGACAATGCGACAATACAATGACGACAGTGCGACAATACGATGGCGACAATGCGACAATACAATGACGACAGTGCGACAATACGATGGCGACAATGCGGCAATACAATGACGACAGTGCGACAATACAATGACGACAGTGCGACAATACGATGGCGACAATGCGACAATACAATGACGACAGTGCGACAATACGATGGCGACAATGCGACAATACAATGACGACAGTGCGACAATACGATGGCGACAATGCGACAATACAATGACGACAGTGCGACAATACGATGGCGACAATGCGACAATACAATGACGACAGTGCGACAATACGATGGCGACAATGCGGCAATACAATGACGACAGTGCGATAGTTCGATTGCAAGAACGCGATAGTACGACCACAATGGCCCTAACGGTATTCCGAAGCTTGACGTTATATCGGGTAGAGTAATTCCTGACCAGACTGCACGATTGAGCAAGCTGGTTTGGAGCTACGCTGGCCGGATATAGCTCAAGACCACGTGATTAAAATGACGCGGCACATATGGATACATTCTCGAAACAAGTTGCATGCGTATCAAATACTGCACAACTTGCCAAGTCACTGTGTCTATCGGTTTTGTGCTTTTTGAATTCATGCAAACCAATACAATATTTTACATATATGGATACTGTTTCTGCGTGCATTTAAAGATAGTTTAGAGAGATTTTCACGTGCGCTTTTACACAAAAGGTCCGCTAATATTATGTGTACGAAATTACAAAATCACAACTTAAATGTCAGAAGTTTGATCCCCAAGCTAGACGAGATAAGATTACTAGCCAATCGTACACGTGCAGCTTGTATATGTCTTACTGAGACATGGCTAGACGATACAGTTTCAGACTCTAAAGTCTCCATTCCAAACTATGTTATTAGGCGGCACGACAGGAATCGACATGGTGGCGGGGTGTGTACTTATATTCGACAAGACCTAGCTTTCAACCCTAGAGATGACATGACGAGAAATGATCTTGAGGCCACATGGATTGACATTTTGCTACCTAAAAGTAAACCAATACTTTGTGGCACTATGTATCGTCCACCAACACAACTGAACTTTTTTGAAGTGCTGGAAACATTGTGTTCAGAATTTGTTCATGTTGAAAATGAAACCGTCATATTGGGAGATTTTAACGTTAATGTTTTAATCAAATGTTCTCTGGTTAACAAACTATAATCTTTTACAAATATGTTTAATTTGACACAACTTATTCAAGAACCTACTAGAATTTGTAATACTTCATCAACATGTATAGACTTAGTTCTTGTATCAGATAATGATTTAATTTCTCATAGTGGAGTCAATGATTCATCAATGAGTGACCATTGTATTGTTTATTGTACACGCAAGAAATTAAATATGTCAATTGGTAAACATTACAATGTACACACCAGATCATTGAAAAACTACAGTAAAGAAAACTTTGAACAATGTCTTTTATCTACAGACTGGAGTAGTGTCTTACTATGCGACAATGTCTCTGTAGCTTGGGATAATTTTTTAAAGTACATTTTTATCTGTTCTTGATGGCATTGCACCTGTTAAAGAAGTTAGATTTAAACAACGCACTCAGCCTTGAATTACTCCTGATATTTTGAATAGTATCCGGGCAAGAGTCAAAGCTTTTCGTGTATATAAGATAAATAGAATGGAAGAAAATTTTAATACTTTTAAGGATTTGAGAAATAAAGCTCAGTCACTTATCTGTAAGGCCAAGAAACATTATTTTTCAGATAAACTGGAACAGTACAAAAACAATTCTAAATCTCTATGGGACACACTTAAGAAGTTAGGTCTTCCCACTAAAAAAGGGAACTCTTCATCAAGTAGCATAGGGCTTCAGATTGATGGGCAAATTTCCTTTGACAAATTTACATTAGCTGAGAAATTAACTCATTTTATACAACAGTTGCTTCTATACTTGTTGAGAAACTTCCAAAAAGTTTTAATAAATATGGCATGAATTTTGTAAGTAATTACTACGCTACTAAAGGTGTTTTGCCAAACAGTTTTTCATTTTCCATTGTGTCTGAAAATACAATTTTAAAGCATACACATAAATTAAGTGCTAATAAGGCCTCAGGTTTGGATGGCATTCCTGCTAGATTTGTTAGGGATAGTGCTTCTTTCATATCTTGTCCCCTTGCTCATATTGTTAACTTGTCAATCATACAGGGTTCTGTTCCTGATGACCTCAAGTCAGCGAGAGTTATTCCCCTCTATAAGAAAAGTGCTAAGACTGAGGTTGAAAACTACAGACCGGTTTCGGTCTTAAGTATCATCTCAAAGATCCTTGAAAGAGTAATTTATGACCAAGTTGAAGGTTACTTGAATGACAAAAAGCTTCTGTAAAGCTATCAATCGGGATTTAGGCGTGGCTACTCTACAGACACCTGCCTTACCCATTTATCTGATTATATATTCGTTTTAAGATGGATGAAGGTAAGATGGTTGGTATGATATTGTTAGACCTACAGAAGGCCTTCGATACCGTCAATCATAGTATTTTAATCATGAAACTTGAGGCTATTGGTCTCCATAGTGACGCAGTCAGGTGGTTCACCTCCTATCTCTCCGATCGCCATCAGGTTGTTGACGTATCGGGTACTATGTCCTCCGAAGCCTCCATCTCATGTGGTGTTCCTCAGGGCTCCATTTTAGGTCCCCTTTTATTTTTAATTTATGTGAATGATATGGCCGCTGTGGTAAGAAATAAAATTTTACTTTATGCTGATGATACTGGCATCCTGGTAGCTGGTAAACACATTTCAGAAATTGAATCCATTCTTTCTAGCGATCTCGAACTTATAAGTGAGTGGTTAGTGGACAATAAACTTTCCCTATATCTTGGTAAAACAGAATCTATATTGTTTGGCTCAAAGCCCAAACTAAGGTCAAATCCTTAGTTAAATGTCTCTTGCAATAATGTGTCAATTACTCCATCAAGTTCTGTTAAGTACCTAGGTGCTATATTGGACCAGTTCCTGTCTAGTAAAACCATAGCTAGGTCAATTATTACAAAGGCAAACTCAAGGTTAAAGTTTCTATACAGAAATAGTAAGTTCTTAACATTGCACACCAGAAAACTCCTTGTCATGTCCCTTATACAGTGCCACTTTGACTATGCCTGCTCTTTTTGGTACCCTGGTCTTATTCAGTCACTAAAAATAGGCTTCAAACTTCTCAAAACAAGATGATTAGGTTTGTTCTGAATATGGATAACAGATCACATGTTGGTCAAGAACAGTGTTCACATTTAGGTTGGCTGCCTGTTTCAAAACGAGTAGAACAGATCATACTTTGTTATGTACATAAGATTAAAAATGGCCTTGCACCAGAGTATATGGGTGAGAATTTTAAGCCAGTGTCTGGCGTACATAGTCGTTGTACTAGGTCTAATATGGTAGCTCAGCCAGAATCTGATCATTTTGCTTAAAATTTTACATTTGAAGACTCTGGTCGTTTTTCCCAACCAAGAGTATGAAGTTTTGGTTCTAAAACCTTTACATATAATGGTATCTGTTTATGGAACAATCTTCCTCAAAACATCAGGGCTGTAACTAAACCAAACAATTTCAAGGGTGCCATCAAGAAACAGTTTTTAGAGTCTTTATAGCTTTTTATAGTATAATTTTTAGTATGAATTGTATGTTCTGTTAAAATACTGTGATACTTTTTTAAGTCTTATGATAATTAAGATGCAAGGATCTCATAATTATTCTTAAACTTATAGTATGCTTCAAAGTGTGTTTATTAACTACATATGCAGTGTGTAACTTTCTTAAGCAACTTCTGTGATAATAATGAACATGTGATTATATTTGTTCATTCTTAATCAATATTATACTTTATTAAACAGTACATATTTGATACATATACATTATTAAATATCTAATACATGACTGTTTCATGGTTACTGCCACCAATATCAAGGACCACAATGGAAATAAGTGATAATCATTTTTCTCTTTTTTTGTGTTATCCCTGGTATTGTGTGTGCATTCCATGGTTTGCTATGTATATTGCTGTGATAATATATTTTATATTGTCTGCATTATGTAGTAACTATGTAATGTTCATATTTTTACCAAATAAAATCAATCAATCAACCACAAATAAGAATGAAAAACTTATGCGTTTGTATTCAAACGCATTTATATTGCATATTTCCGATCAAGTTGATGTTAAATTAAAGTGAACATGTGCCTATAAACAATCACGTCTGCGTCATATGCTCGTAATCGTGCGCACTTATATATCTAGATAGGACACTCTTGTCAATATCTATACCAGTGTACCGATATTCTATACAAGTGATATACGCGTGCTATTGAATATTACTCATCTTTATGATACACTCCGGGTCTTGCATACGAGTGCACATGTGTTAATATTTCATTTACATGAAACGTGTTAACAGGTGAGCAACGCTGGTACATGCATTCTCTTATAGTTATACAAATCACAGTGCGACGAACGTGAGCACGTGCATTAAAACATCAAAGTGACAAACATATATTCGTGCATATTTAAGCATCTTTGTGATTCACTCGTGCGCATGTGTACTAGAGAGATCCAGTTTGGTTATTTTGTCCAGTTCCATGATAATGTTCACAAGATGGCGGGCGCCTTGGAAACCAATGTTGTTGTCAGCGAGGTTCTAAAATACATTGAGCGAATTTCAGAGCAGTACTCCTTAAAGGGGCCTTTTCACGCTTTGGTAAATTGACAACATTTAAAAAAATGTTTCAGATAAGCAAATTTTCGTTGTAATAATGATATTTGTGAGGAAACAGTAATACTGAACATTTACCATGCTCTAAAATATCCATTATATGCATCTTTTGACGATTTAAAAACTATAAAGCGTTGCAACGCGAATCGATTGAATAGTTTGGAGAGTTCTGTTGTTGTCGTTATAGTTTGTGATACTACGAGGATTGCGAATATGAAGTATAAAATACGTCACTTATTGTATGAGCACAGATGGCCGAATGGTCTCTGCGACAGACTTACTCCAGGAGTTAGTGGTTCGAGCCCAGTTGAGGGTTACTTTTTTATTTCTTTAGTTTTAGTCTTATTTTTTATTGGAGCTTTTTAGATCAAATGTTTACATTTATCAATATAAAGCATTTAATGACAGACTTCAATACATGTCAAAATCTGTGAAAAGACCCCTTTAATATTCAATCAATTGTATATCAACTAACGTTTAAGTAAGGGCCTTATTCACCCCCTGTACGTCGATAATCCAAACTGAGTAGGATAATTTAAACTGAAGAAACAAATAGCGACAGAAATAAAGACTGCAATCATTTATTTCTAAGAACACGTTTATTTATGTTTAGTTGTGACATGATAAACGTTGTTTTTTTTCTAAAATGTTATTTGCCGGATACAATGCGCTATTGTAAAACAATTACGTCAAAATAAAATGAATATGTTTGAAAATCTTGAAAAAGTAAATGAAATTGTCGAAGGGTTAAGGCCAAAAACAATTGTAATCGAAGGTTTTTAATGTGTTAATGCTTGGACTTAAATGTATTTACCTTTCATGTATGTATGTACAGAAAAGTATTGGCGTAAATGCTCGAAAACGCAATATATTCGTATTTGTTAGGGACAAAAATATACAAATTGGATAATGACCTAACTAGAGTAGGGATAATTTCAAACTAACATCAAGAAGTCGATGGATAATGACCAAACTGCCAGATGTCTTTATGTCAGTTTGGATTTATCCATAAAGTTTAATACCCGTCCTGCAAACACATGCTTTTAACACAGAAACACACTAGGTGTTAAAAGTAAAATTTTAAAGGACATTCCTGATATAATTTGGCATATCTCTGTTACAGTTTCGTTCGCTCTTTTGTCAATTAACGTGTAAATGATTCAACACATAGGTCGCATTTCATGTAAATTAGCATTTTTCGAAGACAAATTTATATTTTTTTACTAGAAAACTATTAAATCATTGCAAAATTCAAAACGCCTGTGTGTGTCAGGCATTCACTATCACATATGAAGAAAAATTACGTCATTGTAGTTACTAAATTAGCAGAAATGATAAAATAGTCATCTACCTTTCAGTTTCAGTTTCAGTTTCGGCATACATTTTTTCTTCAGTTTGAATTATCCAACTGAGTTTAGATTATCGACGTACAGGGGGTGTTATTCGAAGATTGAAATGTTCAATTTAATTAAAACCTTTTATATTTTTTCTGCATTCGTAATGGGTTTGAGTTGTTTGAATATTCAATATATTTTTTGCGTTAAAAATGAGTAATAATATAAAGATTAAAACTACATGTATGTCTTAAAGGAACATTTTACAGATTTCGGCATGTATTGAAGTTTGTCATTTAATACTTTAAATTCATTAATGTAAACATTAGAACTAAATAGCCCCAGTAAAAAAGAAGAATATATTTAAAAAAAAAAAAAAGAATCCTCTGCTGGACTGGAACAAGTGATCATTGGAGTAAAAGTCTACCACTCTGCCATCCATACAGTGAGTGATGTATTTTATACTTTATATAAGAAATCCTTGTAGTGTAAAAAAAAAAATAAATAAAAAACTCTCCAAATTATTTAATCGTTTCGCCTTTGTAACGCTTTAAAATGTTCAGGTTTTTAAATCGGCAAAAGATGCATATGATGGATATGTTAGAGCATAGTAAATGTTCATTATTGTTGTTTCCTCGCCAATATCAACTACAACGAAAATAAGCGAATCTGAAACTTTTTTGTGTCATTTTTTTTCAATTTACCAAAACGTGAAAAGGTACCTTTGATCTGTTTAAATAAATATATAAACTTATTTAAATAAAAAACAACTCTATCTGAAATCTGTTAATAATCCCGCGTAAAGACCCGTCCCCATGTCTGACCAGCTCAGTGATGTTTAGGTTCTCCTTGAGCATCAAGGCCATGCACTTGGCACCCCTGGATCCGATAGAGTTGTCGTCCATGTGTAGCGCGCGCACGCTAGATGCCTTCTGCAAAAAAAGAGACAGTAGCTACAGAAACTTCTGGGAAAAATGCTGTATAGTTGTGACTTGTCTTCATGTCCACCAAATATAGAAGTTATAAATAGCGACATTTAAAGTTGAAGGAGCCAGAAATCGGGACAGGTGCGCTTTATAAGCGTTGTGCAAAAAGATGCACATGTATTCCTCATTGGTCGTGTCCTCATCATTAAATGAATACATGTACGCACAGAATTTTCTGTTCACGTAATGTAATGCAGATAGAATTCAAACCATCAATACATATTTACAACTTTGAATGCCTACTAATTTCAATGAAAAGCGCATGTTGGATTAAAATGAATGGCGTATCACGACATAACCGAACCGCTAACGCTACGGCGCACGCCTCCGCCCCCTTGGGTCCAAGATTCTGATGGCCGACGTCAATGACCGGATGTTGGAGGCACGAAACGAACATCCGGCACGGCGCCACCAGGAAGTCGGCGCACTTCTTCAGGTACAGCTTCTGTGTTCTGGTTCCATTCTCCGCTATGTTCATAATGATGTCGGTGTCCACTGCAAGTTGAACAAGTGTGGTCAATATACTAGTAGCATGTGTTTAAATGTAGATTTTGTTTTCTTACATGTGTAAAGGTATTAATAAGAACGACAGTCTCTTTCTTGTTTTTTATACGCGCAGTTATGGAAAAATGCACATTTAACACGATCACTAACTGGTACGAAAGAGAGCTCAGAGCTACAGTGTTTGCATGTTTTATATGAACAGTGAGCAATGTACATCACGTGACTTACACATTCCTTTTTAAATATGTTCAAATTTTCATCTGATCCTACTTCTTTGTCCCGGTAGTAAAGTCAGGTCAAGTAGTCTATGTAAAATATTTTCGGTAAATACTAATTTCGATGTGTTGACTACACCTTTCATGATATAGATGCATGCATGTAAATGTCTTGATGCATACTGCAAATTAGTTTTTCTGGGAGATATGGTGTTCGTCGTGTTACCCGAAAACATTGTTCACTTGGAATAAAATAAATCACGTTTGTAGAAAACGCTCATCATATAATGCATATAATGTATATGGTGTTTGGTTGCTAACTTGATCAAAAACACCATACACAAACATAATTATATTTTTCATATGTGTCTACGACTCGCTCGAGTCGAGGGCAGGCCCATACATGTTTGTTACAAACCCTTACCCCCTGACAGCGGCCTGTTGAGCGAATACTTGGGCCTGGTCGTGATGAGGCTACTCACTGCCACACCTGGCTGTGCGCCGGTCAGAGTCTTATATAGCTCCACCAAGTCTGTGTAAAATAGTAAGAAGTTTTGTTTGTTGAAAATTTGAATTCATATAAGTGTGAATTTTGTATTTACATTGTGTTACTCTCAGATCCATACATGTATCATCAGTTCTTCCATTGTTATCTTTTCTATGAACAAAACAGGATAGATGTGGTAGAATTTAACTTCTTTTATATGATAATATTGCAATACCACGTGCATATACACATGTATTAAATAAATGTATTTTTCCCGACACTGTTCGATGGAAAAAATAACCAGTGTAATTCGAAAAGTAATAGAACGGACGCTTGACCTTCAACGTCGTCAAAGTCGTCCCACGCCGTGCTGGGGTCTGACGACGATGTCGACCCTTCGTCGTCACTTCCGGTCTCCTTGACTATTTCCCGCTTCGGCCGCCGTCGGAGCACCGTGCGGTCGCTGATTCGGTGCACCTTGGCGCCGGTCCGGAACTTGCATGTCATACAGAAGGTGTTCTCGAGGCTCTTGCGTTGGATCAGATTCCATATGTTGAACTGCCGGTGTAAAATTAGTCAATTGAACAACGTTTAATGAAAATCTGTCCTATGTCATATGCGGTTAGCGTATCTCCAGGGCAGCATGATAAGATGTTCGCGTCATGCGAAAATGGGTCTATTCCATATGAGGCAAGCGTAGCACCAGACCACCCTGAACATTCTCGCAGTCTGGTCAGGAGCGACCCTGTCCGCTTAAAGTCACGCAAGTTTTCTTGGTCTCATTACCGGACAATGCAGCTCTTGATCAGACAGTGCGAATGCGCAGGGTGGTCTGGTTCTACGCTTGCTTCATATGGAATAGTCCAATTTTCGCACGACGCCGAAAAACTAGTGATGAACATCCACCGAAAAGACTACATGACGGCATACTATTTGCATGCGTTCAATGCCATAGTAAAATGTATTTTTTAAACACGTACTGCAGTCAGTGAACGATATTAATCTCTGTGAGTTTCACATTTTACAATATTAAAAATAAAAAAATACTTTACTGTACAACTATGAGAACCAGGCTTGTGTGGTATATATTAATAAGACATCATAATTACACATATGAAAAACATAAAAAAAAACGATAAAGTACACCGTTTAATAGTCTTGCAAACTTCTAACGGATTAAAAACTGATTTTTGAAATTTCAAATTTATAATTGTTTAAGGTAGACCTCGTACATGCAGGTTGCTATCGTATTAGTATGCAGATGAGTTAAAATCAATAATATCAACAAAATGGGCAAGCGTTACACTTTGATTATTAAACATGGTCGGCAATCAAGTAAAGCAAAGCAAACATGAAAAAAGAACCACCGCCACCTGTTGCACGTGTTTACCTCATTAGTACGCCCAGTTGTTCTTGATCTTGTCAAATACGACGACGACGACGTTGACGACGCCGAAAGTGTGCTGCGCGACACCTTAGACATGTTTGTATATTATGGTTAGTTAATTCAATAAAATAAATTCTACATCTACTTTCGCCACTGCCCAAAGACGTTCACTTTTAGATGGTAAGTCCTCATTTATTGTTTTGAAAGCGTGCTACAATTATGTATATCAATAAATTCATCGGTACACCACCACATTTTTCAAGCATTTTGAATACGCATAATTTGTACGGACGTGTTTATTAATGTACACTTTTATTTTTTTTAAATCTAAATTGAGAGAAACAAACTAAATGGCGATGGCGTAAGGAAAAAAATTGCACATTAAATTATCACAATAATGAACACATTAAGCATTCAACTGAATCCATGTTTAATGTGATAGTCGTATTCCAGCCACTGTATTGTATACATTAACTACATGTATGATCGGTGAACCAAAAAACCAAAAGGTGGCGAAATGTTTACAAAATTATCAATTGAAATCATTCATTTAAAATTTAACTAAATAACAATTTTGCCAATCAATAAAAACAAAAGGATTTCATAGTGTACTGATTTACTTTTCTTCAGCACAAACAATGTAGAAATTTGATCACGCTTTCTTTTAAAACAGATATTCATAGTTCAATGTGCATTTATTGAACGGCTGTTTACGAGTTTAACGGTATTTAACATGCCCGACATGTAACATGAGCGAAAGCACAACTTCATTACTCTATTGACCATTTTATGCTATCTGCAATTCCCATAATTTGTTGTACAAACTTACTTTAACAGTTGCCTGAATGCATTTTAAATTAAGTTCGTATTTACCACCATTTTAAATCTTTTGTGTTGCACTTATATTTTCTATGGCTGATAAGCGCATATTGTCTCTTTCCGCGGAAAGGGCTTTCGTTATTCTTTAAAGTACGTATATCCTGACTCACGATCTCATCAGGACGAAGTTTCAAATATAGTTACAATTTCCAGCTACCGGTATGTAGTCGTTACTGAAATATGTCAATGTTAGTGTGGTCTTCGATTGTGCGAGCGTGTGTGTGCCACCAACCAAACTCGCATGCCTCCGGGAAAGGCTAATGAACCCGGAATATCACTTGCACAACCCAAGTATTGCTTATCATATACTCGTGTGTGCAAGTCATGGTTTATTTACAGGTCATCTCAGCATCTTCGCGATTGCGCTATGCGCTGACCTGCTCGTGTGACCGTTCAAGAGAAAAATGTAAAACTGACCCAAAGTAGGTCAACTTTACCTCTGTGGCCGGGAAATTCGCAAAAGAAATAAGATCCAAATACACCTGGTTGCACAAACCCTCGAAAGGACAAGGCTATTCCGTAAAGGAAGTGCTGCTCCCGTCCCTTTTCCGACGATGTAGTGTGGCCGCTATCCACCCACACACCATGAGCATTCCGCTTGGTACTCGATGGATTCGCAGAGCCATACGTCAGCTCCACTATCCGACCCTCTTCAGACGAGGTATTGAGGCCGCAATCCACCTACGTACCAATACTATTCCATTTGGCGATTTTTCAGAGAAGTCTATAAGAGAATCCTCTGCGGATGTCTCTCGCCCAGATCCTGACGTGACCGAAGTATCACATACTGACGCTTAAGAAGCGGAAAGCAGGCGGGAGTGGATTCCTGTCTTCCAGCTGATTCCAGTTTGCATGCGCAGACACACACTTTGGTGACTTTTTTCTGATCCTTATTGGAGCGTTGGATGTACTAGATGGCAGAGCTTAAAGGACAATAGGCGATTGCAGGATCGCAGTTTGATGATGCCCCCACTCGGCATTTAAAGAGAGACTATACGATTTTATTTTTATATGTTTTAAATTGTAATATATTGATACAAATATATTACAATAAAACAAAATAGGCAAGAAAAATTATACATTGAAGACGAATTTCATAAAATGCAGCAAAGACAAATCAGCGCCCCGAGCCGATTCTGACAAAGATATTTCTTACATATTTTCCTACAATAACCGAAGCATTCGTCTTTTTTTAGGATCGGAGTTAGTGTTCGTGTGTCGTATGAATAGATATCGTTGAAGGAAACTAAAATGATCCGTAAAACTAAATTTAGATTTACATCGTACATGCTGGCGAATTCGACTGTACATATACATTTTCGATTTCAGATTAAAATATCTGTCTTATTTCGCATTTTTCGACAAATGTTCTTCTTAACTTTTATTTAAATTTATATTGAAATATATGTATACTATTTTTTTTTATTCATTTGATATAATTCATAAATATTTGACAAAATCGTATTGTCTCGCTTTAAATGTAATTTGCTACTAGATGTTTTTACATCAACTTTCGTTAAATCTATTGCGCAATTAAGTTATCCTCATACAACGTATTAAGTACCCATGTACCGGTATTTCTGTTAGGATAAATATATGAAAAAGTAAAACTGAAATTCTAAATAAAGGGCAAAAGAGCACTGATATTTGCGCACGCTTAACATTTTATTAGGGGCGGACAAAAGCACTCCAAAATTCTATCAGCTCCAAAATTCTATCAGCTTAGACAAACAGTTTTACGGCAGTTTTCAATTCCCGGACATGTAGTAACAAATCAGTGTAGTTTACACTCGGATATAATCTTATTACGAGTAAGACATTAGCGCACAAATTAACACGGCGCTGGCGATGACAATTTTTACGAATAAGATGTTTTGTTCTAGTCTGAACAGCCTCCGAGTGGACATCAATTCGAACAAAATGATTTTATAGGAATCTGCTGCATGACCAACGAAGAAACATTTCTGTGGATATATAAGAGGATAACACATAATAGAAGTCATGTTTTTAGAGAATAATACGTTCGGATCATTTTTAAGTTAATTATAAACTGTGTTTTTTTTCTAATTACTAGTATTATGATATACCATGATTTATTATTTTGATTTCCTTTCATTTTATTCTTTCAATCATTTTGAGTAAAAGTTGATCATATAGGAATGTACTGAAGCGTTGACGAATTAGCATGTGCTAATTTGTGAAAAAATTTGTCACAATATCAGTGTGTTATTCTTATCACATAAAGAATAAAATCGTGATTGAAACGGACTTTCTAGCCGTTGTCCACCAATTTTGCGCTTTGGCTAATATTCGAGTTAGCTGGTCCAGGTCTTAACAAAGACGGGCGGCATCATCATCATCATCATCAACATCATCATCAGCAGCAGCAACAACAACATCATCATCAGCAGCAGAAGCAGCAGCAGCATCAGCATCATCATCTTCAGCTTCTTCTTCTTCTTCTTCTTCTTCTTCTTCTTCTTCTTCTTCTTCGTCCGATACAGCACTCCTTCTAAATAGACTTGTTTTTTTGTACCTGCGCCTATTGGTTGAAGGGTTAAAACTGTACAAAGATCCTCAGTGGGGTGTTAGTTATTTACATCGTAAGTGTTAACATGTGGATAGGGTGACAATGACAACCACAGGAATACGGGTTTTCAAGACTTTTACTGTGACTGCCTCATGTATAAGGGGAGGTAGCGAATTCCATTGTATTACTGCATGGTCTTCGGTAGAGTGAGAATTAAAAATAATCTTTTGATGTTTGCATGTGTCTAAAGCAATGGTTACTGCTGAGTCTCGATCGGCGGTCCACATGCATGAACAAGGAGATTATCTCGAGGAGTGATGGTGGCTATTTTTATAAAATAGCTAATTGCTAATTGGTCACAGCTGAAACAAGACATTTACACATTTCGTATGGAGTTTCTAACTACTAATCATACAAACCCCGACACTGCCTGCACGGACTTCAAAGTAAAACTTAACAATCTTATGTGAAACCCATATCCCGACAAAAACGACAAAGACCAGACAAGACTTGCCATGGCTCACCCCATCAATTATTAGACTCATCAGACGAAGAGACAGATTATACCAACAAATCAAAAATAAAAAGTCTGCAGACCAAAAGTTTACTTCCCAGTTCAAAACCATAAAGGCCTCCATTTAAAGCCAAATAAGAAAGTCCTATTGGCTTTACCTAGAAACGGTTATCTTTGAGGGTGACTCACAACCAGGTAGAAGCAAAAAAAAATTATAGCTTTGTCAAACACAACAAGTCCGAAAACTTCGGAGTGTCACCACTCAAGTCAGAAGGTATCACCCACACAAAACCTACTGACAAGGCCAACATCCTAAATAGACAGTTTGAATCTGTATTCTCTCGGCCCCAGCCCCTCAGCCTACAGCAGGCCTGCAGCACCCTTATAAACAAGGTGAAATCTCAAATGCCCTCAAAGCATCCGGCCCAGACCAGATTTCACCACGGATCCTAAAAGAACTTCACAAAGAGATTTCACCCATCATTTGTAGGATATTCCAATTATCCCTTAGCTCAGGTATTGTTCCATCAGACTGGAAGAAAGCAACCATAGCCCCTGTGTTCAAGAACGGATCAAGGTCAAAACCAAGTAATTACAGACCCATATCACTTACATGTATTGTCTCTAAACTGATGGAACACATTATTGTCTCAAACTTAATATCCCACTTTGATAAGCACCAGCTCCTTACCCTTTTTCAACATGGATTTAGGTCAAAACATAGCTGCGAGGCACAGCTGATTAGTTTTCCCCAAGAACTATTTGACTCTCTAGAAAATGTTTAACAAACTGACGTAATCGTAATGGATTTCTCCAAAGCATTCGATAAGGTCGATCACCACAAGCTCATCCAAGCTTGGGGTGAACTTAGAGGTCACATCCTGGATTAGATCCTTCCTCAGTAACCGTACACAGAGAGTTGCGGTTGAGGGTCATATCTCGGATGAACTCCCAGTTATGTCTGATGTCCCACAAGGGTCAGTCATAGGTCCCTGCCTCTTACTGACATATTAATGACCTCCCTGACAGCACAAAAAGTAATGCTAGGTTATTTGCTGACGACACTGTAGTCTACCTGACAATTAAGTCCCAGTCCGATTCAGTACAACCCCAAAATGACCTCTACCAACTAGAACAATGGGAAAAAGATTGGGCAATGGAATTTAACCCTGATAAGTGCGAGGTGTTACGTGTAACTAGAAAAAGAAACCCCATCATATTCCCCTACGCCCTCTATAATATCGAACTAAAGTCAACTGTCAATGCCAAGTTCCTTGGGGTAACCCTAACTAAGGACTTAAACTGGTCAAAGCTCATTGATAATATATCACTTAAGGCCATAAACTCCCTCCATTTCATTAAGAGAAACGTTAGGACCCAAAATATCAAGGTTAAGGAAGCTGCCTATACCAGGTACGTACGCCCACAACTTGAATATTGTTCAGTTGTGTGGCATCCCTGGCAAAACTACTTGGCAAACAAACTAGAAGGGGTCCAACGCGCAGCAGCCCGGTATATCATGAATGACTATTCATACACCATCCTTATGTTACAGACCCTTCATTGGAACACCCTTGCCCAACGTCGCATGACCAACTCCCTCACCATGTTATATAAAATCCAACACCAGCTAGTCAACGTGGATCACTGTCACCTTACCCCTACAAGAAATTTAAACTTTTTAATCCCCCGATCACGCACCCAGTATCACATGACCTCCTTCTTTCCCCGCACTATAAGGTATTGGAACGGTCTTCCGTACATGGTCAAATCAAGCCCCAATCTCGATTCCTTCAAAACGAGACTCGGGGAGGTTAACTTCTAAGTGTGTAGCCCCTGTTTTTATTTTATTTTTAACCTAACACTGCACTTCTGGAATAATCTTACTTTACTGTATATATCTCAAATACTTTCTCTTTTAGATGCACTTTTTAACTGGCTAACACTGGTTTCCCTGACAACGCGCCTCCCAGTTATAATCATGATTGATTGTTCGGGAGTATACCGTAGTAGATGTAGATATAATATGATTAGACGGATTTTTTCTGCATGATTCAAGAGTGGGCCAATATATAAAAGCAATATAACAGAGATTGTCTACACCGGAAATCGAAACTCGAAACATCAGCAGCAATATTTTGTCAGACTTTCAAAATTGAAAGCGTAATTGAAACGTCATGTTAGAAATACGCGTATATCTAAACAATCGATGAAATGCGATTTTAACTTTTAAATTTCTAAATTTACTGAATCCGATTGATGATTATACATAGAAGAAACACTTTTAAAATGTTGTCCGGTCAGGAGTTCCACTTTGCGTGTTTTAATACACGACATACATTTTTTTTAAATGTATTCCTATGTAATGTTTTTTACTATTGTCAGTTTGTCTTGGTGTATCGTAACCCTTTGTGTTTTTTACAAAGCGTGTTGTCTTACGGTCATTGTGTCATTGTGTCACACCGGTCTTACTGACCTGTGTGAATGCGCGCTAAGCATTGTGGGAAACGGACTTTTTTCCATCATGGCGTTGGTAAACATAATAAACACGGAAGTGAAAAATGGTAATTAATTATTATCAAAAACAGGCCCCATCAAACCGGGCCAGCTGTAATATATACATGGATGCAGTTTATGCTTCAAAAGGAGCCACTTTTCATGTCAGTCTATTGTTTGTAAGAATCACTAAACACGTAACTTAGACTAACTAAAGTTTAAACACGTTGCAAGACTGTATCTTCGAAATAGTAAATAAATCAAAATCATTAATAAATATTTATAATTAAATACCTGCTGAAATTTGAGAACGTAAACGATTTAAAATAAACGCTGTGAACATTACAAGGAATCTTACATGTAGGCCTCATGTGTGAGAGGATTAATCAGGGATAAAATAAATGGAGTTCAAAGGATCTAACATTTTGAGGAGGACGTCATAGTATCTTGGACATTTGGCACTTTCATATATTTATTTAGTAGATACTGAAAATGCTGAATGTGCTAATTGCAACATCAAAGACGAGCAGGTGAGATTTTTACAGCTTTATTTTTCTTGACATAATGTTGTATGTATTCCATTTAATTTATATGGCGCTCTAGTCTTATTTATAAGACGCGCAAAGAATTTAGAGATACTTTTTATATGGGCTAAATTCTTTGCTCCAAATATTACCCATATAAAAAGTAGCTTAATATTTAAGAGCGTCAAAAATTTGGACTAATGGCGCTCAATTTTAGCTCGGCTGTTTTCGGGGAAAACCCTAGGTATTGTCATAGCTCGTCGTCAGATGTCGGCGTCGAGCTAAAATCTTTACATCGGCTCTAAAATCAAAGTGCTTCCACCTATAACATTGAAACCTCACATGTATATGCACCGTGATGATTTCTACACACCACACCCATTTTGGGGTCACTCGGTCAAAGGTCAAGGTCACTAACCTCTAAAAATTCTTTTAATAAATTTCATTTATTCAAAACTGCACCGCAGCCTAGCTTGGCACCCATAATGTGGTGCTCTTGTTTATATATAATTTTAAAAATGTATTAATAACCAGAATAGTTTATGCATGTATAAATAAAAAGATACAGCCAATGCTTTGATTGCGTATATGCAAAACAATGAAGTCCATATATTGTTAACTGATTTTTAAAATGTTGAATGTCACACATTACGTACCAGTCCGTTTATGTACCGACACTTTATGTACCACTATCTGACACTTTATGTACCATATTTATAATATAAAGAGATAACTAATTTAATATGAATGTGTGTTATTGATGAAATGTATTTTGTGTGATAGTATTTATGAATTAAGACTTATATATTGGCCATAGATTTTATATTTTGTCAGATTGTCTAAGTGTCACTTAGTGTCTAAGTTTAATTTATTAGCCCAAGTACATGTAGTACTTAATAAATGATTTATTAGTCTTACCTGAAATTGAAGTAAATTATAAAAATTCATTTGTCTCTTATCTTATCCTGACTAAGGATTATAAAGTCTAAAATGTTTGTATTATATTGTATAATTGAAATGTGATACTTTGAAGAGAAGAGAGAATGACCATAATGTTCAAACTGTAAAAAAATCAAATTATTTCCTTCTTTAGACTTTAATCATGTTTAGAGAATGACCTTAATTCATTAGGACTGCTATGAATAAATGGACAATAACACCTATATTTTATGTAGGTGGTACATAAAGTTTCAAAGTACCGGTAGTACATAAAAGGTCTGGTACATGTACATAAGGTGTTACACCCTAAAATGTTCATGGTATCAGTGTTTCAATAATGTAGTGTTTTTTTATTATGTATTGCTTAGGTTGTTTTGTTTCAAATTTGCATTTATTTTAAAGCATTTTAAGTCATTTTGTGAATTCCATGTTTTTTGTAATATTAAGGTGAATTATGTTGTACATGGCGTCAAATATTAATTCATGGTCGCTATGGTGTAGAGAACGATGTCCGCTGGAAGTGGGTTCGATCAATACTCTGGAAGTTCTCATTATCGTCTCCATGGACAACACCTTCTGGTGTACCAAGTAGTAGTAGTAGTAGTAGTAGTAGTGGTGGTGGTTGTGGTGGTGGTAGTAGTAGTAGTAGCAGTAGAAGTAGTAGCAGTTGTAGTAGTAGTAGTAGTAGTAGTAGTAGTAGTAGTAGACTAGTGGTAGTAGAAGTAAGATCAGTAGTAGTAGTTGCTGTTCTTGTTGTAGTAGTAGATAATTAATTAATTAGTAGCAGTAGTAGTAAGAGTTGTAATGGCTGTGTTTGTATTTGTATTTAATTCTGATAATACAACACAATGATGCTGCTGCTAACGATGATGATGGATGATATGATAATGCTGCTGCTGATTGTGATGATGATTATATGATGGGACTTTGGTATTATAAAATTTGTGAGGTTCAAACACAAAACCTGTTGGATAATAAAACTTCTCATTTTATGACAAAAGAGCTAGATTGTAGAGTAAAAAATAAGTATAAAATTCCCTTATAAGAAAGCTACCATTAAAGGACCATGACTTGTGGGCTTCATCAAAAGCAATGCATGAAACAGTTATATCTCTTTCAAATGCACTCAATATTGCTGTTCCAATTGATATGCTCAGAAATGCTTCTGGATGGGCATACACCAATGAGTACTTTCCTTCAGTTATTTCTTCTAAAGACACATTAACAACACTGTCGCCCTTACCAGGAATTCCGGACGCCCCCCCTAAGATGTTCCCTCCCCAGACATTTCCCCCATTTTAGTTTTAGTGCTTACATTACCCCCCCCCCCACCCCCACCCCACAATAAATTTATAATGGTTTGGTTGAAGTATAATCTTGATTTATTATAAAATGATTATTTTGCTTATGTAATATTTTTATATGAAGCAGCTTGTTTGTTGTTTTATTTGGATTAATCATTCATTATTTTTGTTAAACTGTTTAAGGAGTGCATGTAAATCATTAGTAAGACCTGCATGTTGGTGTACTAGAGGAATACTAGGGGAATACATGGGATATTCTCAAAATCTTACACATGTTGTTTTTTATATAATTAAATAGGATCAATTGATGAATTAATTCAGCTTGAGTCAACATGGGCTGGGTTGTGGAACTATAGTTATTTGTTGTTTTTAATCCAATTACATAGGGTACTATGTAACTGTCAAAGAAAATATGCATTCATACGCATATAAGCCAAGTGTTGGATGTCACTGATATTTTCAATTTTACTAGTACCTAATTAAGACTAATTAAAACAGAATTGGACTTTCCTTGCAAAGTATTTATTATTAATAATAAAATAAGCTAATGTAATCAAAACATATTGATATTTTAATAATTTAATTCAATGATATTAATAATATTTAAATTTGCCCCAAAAAAACTAGGGCAGGTAGATAGGAAGGATTTTTTTTGGAAAACCAACAGTGTTGTCAGTGTAAAATATTTGTAAAGCTTCTTCAATTTCAGTTGTACATTTTATGACCTGCAACATATTCTATGCTACTTTATTTTAATATGGTAAGTCATTAAAGTGTTATTTATTTTTCAACTATATAATCTGCTAATCTCATATAATGAATTACTACCCCATTTAAAGATGACACCTAATCTAAATTCATTAATACAATAGTTATAATTGTTTTATTGTAACATACTATTCCACTAAAAAATGACCATCATAGAACATCAATGCTGTGCTTTTACTAAAATTTTCATTGATCTCGTTTATTTAAAGAAAAAAATATCTCAGGCACTTTTAAAAAAATATATAATTAGGGTGTCAAAATTTCGAGGGGTGAACGGAAGACTGTTGTTACTCATATTAAATAAAGAAGGAGATACTGCAGTTTTCCGTTAAGCCCTCGATTTAACAAACTGAACAAGTCAATTTGAACTTCTCTTGCAATGCAAATGGAGCCACTTGAAATACCAAATTGTTCCCATACTAGTCGGCAATATAGCTATGACATTGTGTCTATTCATAACACGCATCAGATACACCTTCTGAAACTTTTTAAGCGGTTTTGAAAACGCTATTTCATTGCAAAATTTCGTCAATAAAGGATACATGTTGTTATACAACCGAAAGTGAAAGTACAGTTAATAAAAATGAATAAAGAGCGAAATTGTTGAAAACTTACGAAAATTTTAATTGCTTCTAACATAAGACCGTAAGACTGAACAAAATTATACTTAACTTTTAAATCATAACATGAAAGTTTACTTATAAAGCAAATTCTTCATTCATCCGCGGACTTCTTTGTGTCGTAGTCATAAATGCCTCCAAATGGAGGTGCGTGATGCGTCTAAGTATAGAGGTGACAATAACGTAGTGACGTCACCATTTATGTATAGAATGGTCTTACGGTTTGTCAACACAGAACAGCTTAATAAATAATCAACTATGTCAGCTGCTGGTGGCATAGGTGAGCATGTTTTAACAATATATCTATAAGGATGCAATTTAAAATAAGAACAATAAATTCAATTAACCTCCTTTTTATTTCATGTTTACATTTCGCGATGTGATTATTCGTCCCACAAACCGTTCGAACCAGGCTCATTTCTTATTATTTCTATCGGTCCTTCTTAACTTGACTTCTGTAGCAAATGAATCTCGCTCTGTAAAAAGAGGGTTAAATATATGTGTGTTTAGTTTAGTCCCAGATTAACCTGCGCCGTCTGCACAGGCTAATCAGGGATAACACTAGTCCATAAAAACGGACTCCCAGAGCCTTTTGATAATTTTTGCTATGGCGGCTCTGGCAGTCCATATGCACCCCTTCATAAACATGGGTGCAGTTCAGCGCAGCAAATCTGTGCACTTCACTAAACAGACGTCGTTCGAGACAAATTGAGAAAAATAATGAATAAACTTCATAAACATGTTAAATTTACCTGAATGGCAACCTACGGATTGTTTTCCTTTGCATGCACTCTATAAAAACACGGCAATGTTTCAACACACTTTTCTCGCTGACATGTTTATGTTTAAATTTGAAACAGTGTATTCTGTATCGAATACCACATCGTTATCGACTTCATAGGCTGGAGCACATAACCCGACGTGCAAAATATTGGTGTACTGCGACCTAACCAATATTGGGTCAATTTTCCAATATGGCGGATACAGCGTACAAAACAAAACCTAAGTCAATAAAATCAATTATTTCTTGCTTTAATGGTGCCATTTGGATGAGTTTGTGGTTTAAATATGTAAACTTTAATAAGTTCTTGCAGTTTCAGTGTTCCTTAACCCTTGCATTTTTGATAACATTTTGCACCCATGGACAAGAGAGAGCGCATTGCAACTCGAAGCAGCCCATTGGGCTATAAAGCTTAGAGTTGAATTATTGCAACTAGGATGACACTTCCGCCTGTATTGTATTTTTTATTGAAATTGTAGAAATAAATTAAGGACAGTTTTAGTATGGGTTGATGATATTGACAATTTTGTTTGCTTAATCAATGTCTATTTACCATTTCCGTGGAAATTTGTCTCATTTATGACCTGCAGATGGTTTATAAGGAAAGTTGTGAACAATAAATGTGTCATGATTTTGACCAACAAAAAACTTAGCTAAATGCGTAATTTTTACAAAATAATTCAGATGATAAGTCAGGGTTTTTTTTTGGCCCGATTTTATAGCCGAAATTCGGCTATGTTCCCAATCCCCAAAAGTATACTTTTTTCCCAAAATGTGGCAAAAATTTCCCAATTTCAAAAAAAATTTTTTTTTTTTTTTTAAATGAGTGTCTAATGCGTATTTCATCTCAATTTGAATCAATTACATCTAACAAAGTATTATTATATGATTTTGTTCTTTTAATTTGAATGATTATAAAGAATTATGTCAAATTTAGTATTTCCCTAATCAGTGGACTTTTCTTGTGGAAAAACAGCTAATGAATTTATTTTCCCAATTTCATGAAAATGCCGATAAAATTCCCAATTCCAAAGCCATGGGCTATCTTCACAAAAAGGGGAAAAAAAACCTGTAAGTCATACTTACACACATTAGAACAAACACAGAGTCTAGATTAACAGATGTTCAGATGTATCTCTGGTGTCCTGCAATTTTTCCCTTCTTTATAAAGTACCGGAAAACAGTACTTTCCCCAAGGGGAACACACTAAAAGTTTCCAAATTGCTGTCCAAATAAAATCAAAAATGAAGGTTTCCAAAAACAAGATGTTTTTTGTTTGTTAATAAAATGCATCATTTTTAAAATTTCCCTCTGCAGCTCTATGGCTTGAACCTATGATATTGACAACACTTCTTTATCAATTTTAAAGTATTTCTTAGCAACAAATCAAATAGACCAATTTCCCAACCTGAAGACTTTTTCATTTTTTTTCTTGCTAATTTTTAGCTCGGCTGTTTTCGGAGAAAACCCTAGGTATTTTCATAGCCATCTCGTCGTCCCCTGTAGGCATCAAGCCAAAACCTAAACATTGGCTCTAAAACCAAAGTGCTTCCACCTGCATCTTTGAAACTTCATATGTAGATGCACCTTGATGATTTCTACACGCCACCCCCAATTTTGGGTCACTAGGTCAAAGGTCAAGGTCACTGTGACCTCTAAAAGAAAAGAAAAAAATCTGACAAGCTTTCGCAACCGAGCGTTGGCACCAGTTATGCGGTGCTCTTGATCACAATAGAGCTAGTACTGATACTTTTCCCAATAAAAAAAAATCATTGGGTGTTTTATAATGTAATAAATTATTGACAGATGAGGACCCTGAACAAAGACGCAAGCGTCATGGGATGCTGAAAATGTATTATGGTCTTGACAAGGATGAAGCCGGTGGAGCATCCCTAGACCCTTGCGACATAGACGGGGCCCACTTTAACAAGGACATGTACTTGAGTAAGCTGATTCAAGAGAAGTCACTCACAGAACTCATGGACAAGGAATCAGACATGTTGAAACAGATTCGCTCCCTTGACAGTGACATGCAGACATTGGTCTATGAGAATTATAACAAGTTCATAAGTGCGACTGATACAATCAGAAAGGTAAATGTATTTTATAAAGTAATGTTTAAATATTAATTATCCTTGGTTTGAAACATTTATTTAATCAGGCCCCTTTTAAGGTCTTTATAACAGTCTGTTATCAGCGTATCAGTATGCTATACTCTCCTCGGCAGATGAAGAATGACTTCCGTAAGATGGAAGATGAGATGGATCACCTTGCCACCAACATGTCCCGTATCACCGAGTTCAGTGGCAGCGTGTCTCAGACCCTCGATGATCGCAGGCAACAGATCACCAAATTAGCTGGCGTACACTCACTCCTTAAAAAGGTTTAGTGCTTAAGTAACAAGTTTGCAGAAACAAGGTTTTGGTTACAATGTATTATTTTGGTGTCAGGCATCACTATTCATGCTCACAGGCAATCTGGGATGGCAATTTCTGCTTATATGGAATGTTTCTTAACAAAGGAAGTCTCTTCTACACACAAATTCAGTCCAAGCGGAAAGTGTTGTCCCAGATTAGCCTCTGCAGACTGCACAGGCTTATCCAGGACAGTACTTTATGACCTGTAGAAAGCCTGGTTTTCCCAGTGCTTTGCTCATTTATATTATTTATATACCACATGCTAAAATGTATTCTTATAACACAAATAGTTTTCATTGTGATCCATGTAAATGCTTACTAAAACCATTTATACTGCATTAAATGTTATTGTTTATCATGGTTATGCTTATAAAATAAATATGTTTCATATGATTGCTGCTTTTATAATAGTTTTCTCCTTTTTATTATGCCCCAGAAGGAGGGCATATAGTGATTGGACCGTACGTCTGTCTTTCCGTCACACTTTGTGTTTAGGTTTCTGCGTTTAGGTTTCGAAAAATGCTCATAACTTCTATGTCTCTTCAGATATTGGCATGCATGTGTATCTCATGGAGTTGCACATTTTGAGTGGTGGAAGGTCAAGGTCATCCTTCAAGGTCAATGGTCAAAAAAACAAATCAAAGGGAAGTAATAAGCTTCAAAGGGAGATAATAATCTGTACCTGCCAAATGATAAAAAAATAAAAATAAATCAAAGCGGCGCAGTAGGAGGGGGGGGAGTAGGGGGGCGCAGTAGGGGGCATTGTGTTTCTGACAAACACATCTCTTGTTGAAATATTAAATAATTGTAGCTGTCACTGTTGTGTAGATATATGGTTGGTAGTGTGAAAATATACTATGATTTTTTAAATGTCATTTCAGTTACAATTCCTGTTTGAGTTGCCTGCTAGATTGAAGAAATGCATAGAGCTGAAGGCATACAGTCAGGCAGTCAGGTATAGGTATTTGACATTCTTCTTAACTTGATATTTGAAAAGTTTAAGTTGTTAAATTGTAATGAATTCATCATGTCCCATCAGAGTTTGTGAGTCGCACCATAATTTATACAAATTGGATGGGCATATATTATGTTGTTTTTTTGTAATGTTCACTGTTTTTTAACAGTTGAATAGTTGTCTATTTCTTAGTGCACATTATTTTGTCACATTATTTTGTCATTAAAAAATGTGAGAAATATAACTTTTTGTTTTATATTTGAATTCCACTCATAGGTCTAGGCTTTTTTTGTTAGCATTATATGCTTACTAGTATATAACATACCAGTCTTTAAAACCAAAGTTGTACCTGTCTACTGAACGCTTTGAATCACAGATTTATACGTTCAATTAAATCAACTTATTACAGAGCTTTAATATGGAATAATTAACGTTTAAGACTTTCTGATCTAACAAAAATAAAATAAAAATGTTCAATAATTGCATAAAACCCCATACAAGTATATTGCATCATTGCTCAGTGGATGATTACCGTATATTGTCTAAGTAAGGACCTTGAGGAGCAAAGAATACTATATATCTGTGGTGGGTGGCTGTATATTCTATATATCTGTGGTGGGTGGCTGTATATTCTATATATCTGTGGTGGGTGGCTGTATATTCTATATATCTGTGGTGGGTGGCTGTATATTCTATATATCTGTGGTGGGTGGCTGTATATTCTATATATCTGTGGTGGGTGGCTGTATATTCTATATATCTGTGGTGGGTGGCTGTATATTCTATATATCTGTGGTGGTGGCTGTATATTCTATATATCTGTGGTGGGTGGCTGTATATTCTATATATCTGTGGTGGGTGGCTGTATATTCTAGGTAATACTATATATCTGTGGTGGGTGGCTGTATATTCTAGGTATTACACGAAGGCTCATATATATCTGTGGTGGGTGGCTGTATATTCTAGGTATTACACGAAGGCTCATATATACCGCAATTACTCTATGTTTTCAGACACTTAAAAATAATTATTTTCTTTCGTGTCCGAAAACTTAGATACATAAATTATTTGACAAAATACAGGTGTCCGAAAACTTAGAGTCGAAAATTGAAGTGTCCGAAAATAGCGTCAATTGTATCAACGACTACCGGTAATAGCACGCGCTTGTAAAATACCATGCCGTATAGTATTAATTACAATTATATATGTTTGCACTGTATTTTAAATAATTTTGAATGCTGAATTTATTTGACAGAAAGTTACTATGAAGTTGTACTTTGACCAACGAGTTCAATGATGAGCATGTGATGTACCGATACTCGCTAGTATGAACCTGTAATTAACGCAATAAAAAAGCAAACTATGAATTCTTTATTTGTTCATTTCCGATAGCTGTTGTCTAACACCTTCCATTGTTCGTAAGACTTGCAATAAGCTGCATCACACTTTGAAGCGTATAGTATTTGTCACAGTTATTTTACTGAGAAGGGGTAGTACCATTGCGCTAGATAATTGAACTGTTAATTGGCACTACCCCTGGTAGTTGTCATAACGCTTATGCTATCGGGCGAAACCATTGTTTAATATCTGTTTACAGGTAATTTACCCAATAACGCAAATGTAATGGTCCGTTGCCCTCAGGCATGCACCTACCATGTTTTATAATGTTAATCTGGTTGTAAAACCCCATGTTCAAAGTGTCATTAGATATCGAAATCAGGACCGATATTTGGTAAAATAGCGCTGTAAAATACACTGTCCGAAAACTTTGAGACATTAATTATGAACAAAAACTCGTGTGTCCGAAAATTAAGAGTCACGAAAAATAATTATTTTTGCTAAAAAAAGGGGTGTCCGAAAACTTAGAGTGTCTGAAAACATAGAGTTATTACGGTATCTGTGGTGGGTGGCTGTATATTCTAGGTATTACACGAAGGCTCATATATATCTGTAGTGGGTGGCTGTATATTCTAGGTATTACACGAAGGCTCATATATATCTGTAGTGGGTGGCTGTATATTCTAGGTATTACACGAAGGCTCATATATATCTGTAGTGGGTGGCTGTATATTCTAGGTATTACACGAAGGCTCATATATATCTGTAGTGGGTGGCTGTATATTCTAGGTATTACACGAAGGCTCATATATATCTGTAGTGGGTGGCTGTATATTCTAGGTATTACACGAAGGCTCATATATATCTGTAGTGGGTGGCTGTATATTCTAGGTATTACACGAAGGCTCATATATATCTGTGGTGGGTGGCTGTATATTCTAGGTATTACACGAAGGCTCAGCGTATCTTGCTGCAGTACCAGCACATGCCCAGCTTCCAGGGCATCAACACAGACTGTGTACACATCATGGAGCAACTGGCAGCCACCCTCAAACAGCAGTTCCATGACAAACAGGTATGTGTGGAGAGTCTTCATTGAAATTGGTCAGTTTAGAACTGTAGGAAAACATCTTAACCCTTTGCATGCTGGGAAATTCGTCGTCTGCTAAAACGTCATCTGCTGAATTTCTAAAATTAGCATTTGCTTTGATTTTTTTCAAAGAATACTATCAGAATAGCAAACAGTTTGGATCCTGATGAGACGCCACATTCTGTTGCGTCTCATCTGGATCCAAACTGTTTGCAAAGGCCTTCAAAATTCGGTTCCAGCACTTAAAGGGTTAAGTGGAGTAACTGATAGGGAGTGGGGGCTGCAATAGTCACTTTTTGGTCTTCCTCCACTGCCTTCCCTTAGAGAGACAAGGGTTTTGAATACAGGTGATCTTTGTTCAATGTTACTATATTTAAAAGAAAACATATTTTTACCTACTTTTTACCTAAGTCCAAACATGTTCATCCAATTATACAATCTTAATCCAACATTGACACAATATCTTGCCTACTTATTCAATGGTGAGGCATATCACCCAGTTTCAATATTGCTATATATTCAGTCCAGTCCCCGACAGCTGGCTGAATGTGTGGACCTGCTTTTACAGCTGAGGGAGCCTGCAGAACAGCTCTGTGAGGAGTTCCTCAAACAGTATGAACTACTTGTGACTCACACTTGTTATTGGGATACAATATGAACTACTTGTGACTTACACTTGTTATTGGGATACAGTATGAACTACTTGTGACTCACACTTGTTATTGGGATACAGTATGAACTACTTGTGACTCACGCTTGTTATTGGGATACAATATGAACTACTTGTGACTCACACTTGTTATTGGGATACAGTATGAACTACTTGTGACTCACACTTGGTATTGGGATACAATATGAACTACTTGTGACTCACACTTGTTATTGGGATACAGTATGAACTATTTGTGACTTAGACTTGGTATTGGGATACAGTATGAACTACTTGTGACTTACTCTTGTTATTGGGATACAGTATGAACTACTTGTGACTCACACTTGGTATTGGGATACAATATGAACTACTTGTGACTCACACTTGTTATTGGGATACAGTATGAACTACTTGTGACTCACACTTGTTATTTGGATACAACATTAACTACTTGTGACTTACACTCATTATTGGGATACAGTATGAACTACTTGTGACTCACACTTGGTATTGGGATACAGTATGAACTACTTGTGACTCACACTTGGTATTGGGGAAACAGTATGAACTACTTGTGACTCACACTTGGTATTGGGATATAATATGAACTACTTGTGACTCACACTTGGTATTGGGATACAGTATGAACTACTTGTGACTTACACTTGGTATTGGGATACAGTATGAACTACTTGTGACTCACACTTGGTATTGGGATAAAGTATTAACTACTTGTGACTCACACTTGCTATTGGGATACAGTATGAACTACTTGTGACTTACACTTGTTATTGGGACACAGTATGAACTACTTGTGACTCACACTTGGTATTGGGATGCAGTATGAACTACTTGTGACTCACACTTGGTATTAGGATACAGTATGAACTACTTGTGACTCACACTTGGTATTGGGATGCAGTATGAACTACTTGTGACTCACACTTAATATTGGGATACAGTATGAACTACTTGCGACTCACACTTGCTATTGAGATACATTATGAACTACTTGTGACTCACACTTGCTATTGGGATACAGTATGAACTACTTGTGACTTACACTTGCTATTGGGATACAGTATGAACTACTTTTGACACACTTGGTATTGGGATACAGTATATGAACTACTTGCGACTCACACTTGGTATTGGGATACAATATGAGCTACTTGTGACTCACACTTGGTATTGGGGTACAGTATGAACTACTTGTGACTCAGTCTTGTTATTGGGATACAGTATGAACTATTTGTGACTAACACTTGTTATTGGGACACAGTATGAACTACTTGTGACTCACACTTGGTATTGGGATACAGTATAAACTACTTGTGACTCACACTTGGTAATGGGATGCAGTATAAACTACTTGTGACTCACACTTGGTATTGGGATACAGTATGAACTACTTGTGACTCACACTTGGTATTGGGATACAGTATGAACTACTTGTGACTCACACTTGTAATTGGGATACAGTATCAACTACTTGTGACTCACACTTGGTATTGGGATACAGTATGAACTACTTGTGACTTACACTTGTAATTTTGATACAGTATGAACTACTTGTGACTCACACTTGGTATTGGGATGCAGTATGAACTACTTGTGACTCACACTTGGTATTGGGATACAGTATGAACTACTTGTGACTCACACTTGGTATTGATATGCAGTATGAACTACTTGTGACTCACACTTGGTATTGGGATACAGTATGAACTACTTGTGACTCACACTTGCTATTGAGATACATTATGAACTACTTGTGACTCACACTTGCTATTGGGATACAGTATGAACTACTTGTGACTTACACTTGCTATTGGGATATAGTATGAACTACTTGTGACTCACACTTGTTATTGGGATACTGGTATTGGGATACAGTATGAGCTACTTGTGACACATTTGCTATTGGGATCAAATGTGAACTTATTGCTGTAGTTGGGGTGGGATCTTTGATGTGAAGCTACCCTTTTTAAATAAGGTGGAGGTATGGGAATGTTTAGATCAGGGTTTGATCTTATGATATGGCAAGTTTTGGATATGTTGAGTTCAGAAAATGATGATGTCATTATTTGTTGATTTTAGGATATGATCAGTTCAGGATATTATGAGTTCTTGATAAGATCTGTTCAGAATTTTGAGTTTAGTTTATAATTGGTGCAGGATATGTTTACCATATTATCAGTTCTGGATATGATCTGTTCAGGTGATAATAAGCTTATGATGAGATGACGATGACTTCTGCAAAAGATAATTTCAGGATATGTTAAAAATATGATTGCTTCAAGATATGATCTTTTTCGGATGTAAGCAGGTTGGAATATTTTCAGTTCAATTTTATGTTGAGTTCAGGGTATTTTGAGTAACGTTTATTTTTAGTTCAGGATATGATTAGATCAGGTGAGTCTGAGTTCATTATATGAGTGGTTCAGGATATGATCAGTTCAGATTTAGGAAATTATTTGTTCAGGATAAGATCACTTCAGAAAATGTTGAGTTAAGGTTATATTCATTGCAGGATCATGATCTTATAAGGTGATGCTATGATCAGTTCAGGATATATAATTATATTGAGTTCATGACATGATCATTTCAGGTTATGTCAAGTTCTGGATATTATAAGTTGATGGTATTATCAGTTCAGGATATGGTCAGTATAGGATATGATCTGTTTTAAAATATATTCTTCAAGTTTTTACTAACTAGAATTAATGGAGAGCACATATGTCAATAGAAGGAATATGCCCTTCCAGGGATTTAAATAGCTTTTTAAAACTAGGAGTCAAATGACCCTGTGGTTGAAATTTTAAGGGGTCGAATGAAATTTTCAGGGGTCAAAATACTATCTATATATTTTGTTGCTGGATATTTGTTGATTGCTCTGCTAATGTTTCTTTGTATAACTAGCTTGCTTAAGATTAACTAAAAAAAATAACATTTTGAGTAATATAAAAAACATTTTATATTATTTTTATGGTGACATTTGCATCAAAATGATGCAAGGTTAATAATTTGAAGGAGTCAAAAGTGACAACATTCCAAAATGCTTGCATCAAAAAGCAGGATTCTGCTTCAATTGAAATCCCGGAGGATTTGTCTATGAGAGATCCAGTTTACGTTTCAGTGCGAGACACAAGCTGGACTGTGACCTGGAGGAGTTACAGTACCAGATCTCCTGGACCAAGGGCGAGGCATCCCCCCAGTCACCTGAGAGGCCATCGCAGGCATACACCAGCACACCCATGGTGAGAACATACACTGAGAAAATGAAACGTAATGCATGTGCCTTAAGTGTCATACCAAATTAGCTTGTGCAGTCAGCACAGGCTAATCAGGGACGACATTTTTCACCTAAAATTGATTTTTGATTAGAAGAGACCTACATTAAAAAAAAAGTCCATAAAAGCAGAAAGTGTCGTCCCTGATAAGCCTGTGTGGACTGCAGAGGCTAATCTGGGACGATACTTTACGCACGTGCAGGAAGTCCAGTTTTCTCAGAACCAGGCTCATATTAATAGTCTGAAACTATATCATATGCTTTCTTTTTAACCTTTTTATTTAAGGTTAATTGGATAGAAAGCCGCAGGCTTCTTTAGATACTCTCTGTCTTTGAACTCATAAGTTTTATAATTATACGAGTAACTAGTATGTCATCTCAAAGGATGGGGTAGTATATTGGTTTTTCCTATGTCTGAAACTTGATTATTTAGTCTGCACTGGCTAATGAGGGAGGACACTTTCCGCCTAAATTGGATTTTTGCTTTAAAGAGACTTGCTTTAAACAAAGATACAATAAAAGCAGACTGCACAGTCTAATCTGGGATGACACTTATGCACATGCGTTAAGCCCCCTTTTTCTCCACAGTGCAGCGCAAATCTTGTTATTTGTGCTTCAGGATGTGCTGGAGTTTATAGACAGTGGCTGCAACGGGTTCCTGAGCAATATGTGCCTGGTGATTGCCTCGTATAATGACATGTTCCTCAACAAACAAGACAAGTATGCTTATTGCCTCGTATAATGACATGTTCCTCAACAAACAAGACAAGTATGCTTATTGCCTCGTATAATGACATGTTCCTCAACAAACAAAACAAGTATGCTGATTGCTTTGTATAATGACATGTTCCTCAACAAACAAGACAAGTATGTCAATTGCCTTGTATAATGACATGTTCCTCAACAGACAAAACAAGTATGCTAATTGCCGTGTATAATGACATGTTCCTCAACAGACAAAACAAGTATGCTAATTGACTCGTATAATGACATGTTCCTCAACAAACAAGACAAGTATGCTAATTGCCTCGTATAATGACATGTTCCTCAACAGACAAAACAAGTATGCTAATTGACTCGTATAATGACATGTTCCTCAACAAACAAGACAAGTATGCTGATTGACTCGTATAATGACATGTTCCTCAACAGACAAAACAAGTATGCTAATTGACTCGTATAATGACATGTTCCTCAACAAACAAGACAAGTATGCTAATTGCCTCGTATAATAACATGTTCCTCAACAAACAAGACAAGTATGCTAATTGACTCGTATAATGACATGTTCCTCAACAAACAAGACAAGTATGCTAATTGACTCGTATAATGACATGTTCCTCAACAAACAAGGCAAGTATGCTAATTGACTCGTATAATGGCATGTTCCTCAACAAACAAGACAAGTATGCTAATTGCCTTGTATAATGACATATTCCTCAACAAACAAGACAAGTATGCTAATTGCCTTGTATAATGACATGTTCCACAACAAACAAGACAAGTATGAACATGACAAAGTTCAGCTTGTCTGGCCTGTTATATAGGGATTGGTTCAGGCAATTTCAATTAACTTGCCAAAAATGGGTAGAAGGCGTGTCTTGCAACATCTGTGTCACTAGCATGATGGTCAAGGTCAAGGTCAAATAAGAGAATAGTACAGCTTTGTGTGTACAATTAGGAGTCGTGGAAGGGATTTGTGTCAGTTACATATGCTGTTTGATTTCATTTGATGTTTCGAAAGGTATTTATAATATTTTCAAAGTAATTACAAAAATCATGGATAAGAACTTTTCATTTTGGATATGTTTATTACTGTATGTTAAGCTTGTTCTCGAGCTCATATTTTAAGTTTTTTAAGTATTTCCAGTCAACTAAGCTGTATACAACACTTGCCTAGTATTCTGTTCTAACTTAATAATTAAGCAGGGTCATACAATTTGGGGTGTTTATGTCCTATGCAGCCATCATAGCTCCCTCCAGATCAGCGCGCATCAACGAAAACTGGGCAGGAGCTACCCTGTCTGCAAGTGAGACCACCAAACCTTGCATAGCTTCATAACGGACAGGGTAGCTTGTGACCGGATATCTTGAATGCCCAGACTGGTCTGACGCTACTCTGGCCACATATGGCATAAAATCCATTTTGGTATGATGATGTTCAATAGTGTCTTGTTCTGTGAAAGCTGGTCATAATGCATGTGCGTAAAGTGTCATCCCAGATTAGCATGTGCAGTCCGCACAGGCTAATCAGGGACGACACTTTCCACCTAAACTTGATTTTCGTCAAGGAGGGACTTCCTTGAAACTGAAAATACCATAGAAGCGGAAAGTGTCGTCCCTGATTAGCCTGTGCGGACTGCACAGGCTAATCTGGGATGACACTTTACGCACATGCATTAAGCCCAATTTTCTCAGAACAAGACACAATTATTCAAAGTACGTTGCTGTATACCAGTATATAATGACATGTTTGCATGTTGAAGTGAGGCCCTGGAGAACATTGCCATGAAGAAGCTTGTACACTTTGTCAACTCCTTGATGGAGCAGTACTTTCAGGCTGTGAAAATGAGGATCCAGCTAGAGGTACGCACTTCTCATCTATCTCACCCGGACATGACCAATATGACTAACCCTTTGCATGCTGGGAAATTTGTCGTCTGCTAAAATGTTGTCTGCTGAATTTCTAAAATTAGCATTTTCTTTGATTTTTTTCAAAGAATACTATCAGAATAGCAAACAGATTAGATCCTGATGAGACGCCACGTTCTGTGGCATCTCATCTGGATCCAAACTGTTTGCAAAGGCCTTCAAAATTCGGTTCCAGCACTGAAAGAGCTAAAGCAGCTCCATATTGACAATATAGAAAAATCTGACCACGGTTTATGTTCTGTGTTACTGGGCAAGGTTGCTGGGTTTGTAGAGGGCTGGACTTCAAATCTCTAAGGATCTCTTGTTTGAACTTGACCAGGATATTTGAATTGTGTTGAGAATGGTCAGGGAATTATATCTGCGGCCATTCTTCGTCTCCTACGGACTCAAGTATGGAGGACTCAGTTGTCAGTTACTGGCATAACCATGTGTACTTAACCTTTTTAAACAATACATGTGTGTAACTGACCAACATGAGTTGGTTGAAATACTGGTGGAAATAGACGAAAAATCAAAAGAAACAAACAATAGGAATACGGACAAAATCACTCCCGGACAAAAACCCTTCCATTATTTTCATAGGGGGGGAGGGGAGGACAAAATCCCTCCCATAAAAAAACGGGGGCGGACAAAACCCCCCCCCCATGAAAAAACGGGGGCGGACAAATACCCTCCCGTGAAAGCAGTTAAACACCGAAAAATGTAATTGTTTCACACAGTGTTGCATTCATTAATCCGAAAAATTTACCCATTGTGTGTATTGTGTTTTCAAGGGTGTAAAATTGACAGAAGAAAATGTGTGTCTATTAACTGTATACATACTGCTTTTTTAATGAGCATATATATCCGATAATCCAATATAATAACAACATAAATTAAAACATTAAATGAGGCCATTTATCGACAAGTGAATTTAAATTGAGATTGAATGCAATACGGTACAGAGCAACGCTTAATCGCGTCATACGCGCATTCATGCAAAAACATGCTTCCCGGGGACTTTCTGAAACCCTTTCGAAAATGAAAGTGAAATTCTGTTAACAATTAATTATGCGTTTGCATGAAACTAAATTGTTTGAATTACTTATTTAATTCATCTTTGGTACTTAAATTCGTGGCTCAGATTTCACGGGAGGGCTTTTGTCCGCCTCTGTTTTTTCATGGGAGGGTTTTTGTCCGGCCCCGTTTTTTCATGCTAGGGTTTTTGTCTGGCCTCTATAAAACTGACTGGAGGGTTTTGTCCGGGAGGATTTTTGTCCAGCATTCCAAACAATATATATGTCTTGTGTATCAGAATACTTTGTTCTGTCAAATGGCGTGAATTGATTCCAGTTTTTATGTAGCCACTCAGTATTGGCTCTCTAGTGCACGTGGCAGAAATGCCTTCCTTTAAATATCATAGTACATGTTTGATAGTACATGTATGATGTGTTTATTGTTAATTGGTAAGTTTTATAAGTGACACAATTACATCGATTTAATCACAAGTAAAGTAATGATTTTAACGTTTTATTATAAGTTTTACTAAGGAAATTGTAATGTATATGTTGTATTAAAACACATTTATTGTCCCCTACCGGTTTCACGGGAGGGGACCTGTGGTTTGCGCTCTGTGCGTCTGTGAGTCTTTCTGTCTGTCTGTTTGCCTGTCTGTCACACTTTTCTGGATCCTGCGATAACTTTAAAAGTTCTTCATATTTTTTCATGAAACTTGAAACATTGATGGCAATATGGACATTATGCACGTCATTTCATTTTGTTCCTTCGACAAAAATTCTGGTTGCTATGGCAACAAATAGACTAGAAATACCGTTGAAAGTGGTTATTGGATCCTGCGATAACTTTAAAAGTTCTTAATATTTTTTCATGAAACTTGCAACATGGATAGATGGCAATATGGACATTATGCACATCATTTCATTTTGTTCCTACGTCAAAAATTGTGGTTGCTATGGCAATTTTTTTTGTTTTAATCTGAAAATGGTGGAATTTCTGACAATAGTGGAGCCGGTAGGAGACCATATTGCTTGCCAATAGCCTTGTTACCATTATAATGAATATTTGTGTGATTGCTCCCCGCAGAGAGAGACTGGTGACAACACGATCCTTGTTCGAGCCCTGGACAGGTTTCACAGACGCCTGCAGGCAATGAACAAGCTTCTGCCTGACACAGATTTCTCAAGGTAAAGGTGTTTACAGAAGGTATTATCAAACGCAACCATTATATCTAGAGAATCATGACGGTCCTTTGGTTGCTGATGATGAAAAAAGGGATAAACCTGGAATGGAAATAAAATTTTGATTGTTTTTAAGCATTCTCATTGACCAATATTTTAAATACTCCAGTTGTATGCTTAAAACAATGTCATTCCATTGTAGGTACTTCACGTTTAAAATCTGTTAAGCTTATTTAAAAACAATGTTAAAACATTTGTAAATTGTATTGCAGGAAACTATCTATTACATCAATTTATAAAGTTTAATTTTAAGAATAGTAGTCAAATGGAGTAGTTACCATTAAAAAGTAGTAACTGTTTTATGCCATAAAAAGTCCTTAAACTTTATAAGAAACTTTGTGTTATTAAGGAGCTGAATTCTTCTTGCAATTTTTTGTGTGGATTTAATTGACATGCTCTTGGTTTGGAAATGCATTTTAATGAAATAATTGAGTTTGGAAATTAAATTTTCCCCACCATGAGAATTTAATGCCCCAGAAGGGTGGCATATAGTTTTTTAACTGTCCGTCAGTCCGTCCGTCCGTCACTCCGTCTGTCAGTCTTTCCGTCCATCCGAAAACTTTTACATTGGTCATAACTTTTGCAATATTGAAGATAGCAACTTGATATTTGGCATGCATGTGAATCTCATGGAGCTGCACATTTTGAGTGGTGAAAAGTCAATGTCATCCTGCAAGGTCAAAGGTCAAATATTTGGCTTCAAGCGGCGCAGAAAGGGGCATTGTATTTCTGACAAACACAGCTCTTGATTTTAGCAATCTTCCTTTAGCTCTTCTATAAAGTACTAGGAAGTTTTCTCAGAAGGGGCCTAGCACAAATTTTATTAACCAGGGGCTCTAAGGTTTCTGCTAATATTATACCCCTGAGTTATGGTGTTATTCCTCAGCCTAATTCGTCTTTTACCAGTACCAGATGGTGCCATAGATTTTACTCCAGTTCATCTGTGTCTGTGTGTTTCTGTGTCCAACCATCCATCAGAAACTTGATCCTGCATTAGACGTTAAGGTTACATAAATAAATTAGAACTAAAATCTGTATCCTGGAATAACTCAAAAAGTATTTAAGCCATGTTGATGAAACTTAATGGGTGGATAGATTGCCACATGAAGGATATGCACTTTTGTTTCAGTTGTTTATGTCTCCCTATCTGAAGACTTGATCCTGCGTTTATAAAAATAAGAAATTAAGCTAAGTTGATGAAACACAATTGTGGATAGTGAGTAAACTTATGATTTCAGTTCTTTTTGTTATACCAAAACTGTGGTTGACATGATTAGATAAATAAATGCCAACTTAAATCAACATCCTGCCATAAATGAAAGCTACTTAAGGTAGGTTAATGAAACTGATGGCAATCAGACATCATTACCCCAGAAGGGACTGCTGTTTTTGTCTGTGATAAAGCTGTTGTTTACCTGTGTGATTGTAGGGCAGGTACAGATATTGTTTCAAGCTGTGGTTTACCTGTGTGATTGCAGGGCCGGTACAGACATTGTATCAAGCTGTTGTTTACCTGTATGATTGCAGGGCGGGTACAGACATTGTATCAAGCTGTGGTTTACCTGTGTGATTGCAGGGCAGGTACAGACATTGTATCAAGCTGTGGTTTACCTGTGTGATTGCAGGGCGGGTACAGACATTGTATCAAGCTGTGGTTTACCTGTGTTATTGCAGGGCGGGTACAGACATTGTATCAAGCTGTGGTTAACCTGTGTGATTGCAGGGCGGGTACAGACATTGTATCAAGCTGTTGTTTACCTGTGTGATTGCAGGGCAGGTACAGACATTGTAAAGCTGTTGTTTACTGCGTGATTGTAGGGCAGGTTCAGACATTGTATCAAGCTGTTGTTTACCTGTGTGATTGCAGGGCGGGTACAGACATTGTATCAGGCTGTTGTTTACCTGTGTGATTGCAGGGCAGGTACAGACATTGTAAAGCTGTTGTTTACCGTAAAGCTGTTGTTTACCTGTGTGATTGCTGGGCGGGTACAGACATTGTAAAGCTGTTGTTTACCTGTGTGATTGCTGGGTGGGTACAGACATTGTATCAAGCTGTTGTTTACCTGTGTTATTTTAGGGCAGGTACAGACATTGTAAAGCTGTTGTTTACCTGTGAGATTGTTGGGCGGGTACAGACATAGTAAAGCTGTTGTTTACCTGTGTTATTGCAGGGCGGGTACAGACATTGTAAAGCTGTTGTTTACCTGTGTTATTGCAGGGCGGGTACAGACATTGTGTAAAGCTGTTGTTTGCCTGTGTGATTGCAGGGCGGGTACAGACATTGTAAAGCTATTGTTTACCTGTGTGATTGCAGGGCAGGTACAGACATTGTATCAAGCTGTCGTTACCTGTGTTATTGCAGGGCAGGTACAGACATTGTTTCAAGCTGTGGTTTCCCTGTGTGATTGCAGGGCGGGTACAGATATTGTATCAAGCTGTTGTTTACTGCGTGATTGCAGGGCAGGTACAGACATTGTATCAAGCTGTTGTTTACCTGTGTGATTGCAAGGTGGGTACAGACATTGTAAAGCTGTTGTTTACCTGTGTGATTATAGGGCAGGTACAGACATTGTATCAAGCTATTTTTTACCTGTGTGATTGCAGGGCCGGTACAGACATTGTAAAGCTGTTGTTTACCTGTGTGATTGTAGGGCAGTTACAGACATTGTATCAAGCTGTTGTTTACCTGTGTGATTGCAGGGCGGGTACAGACATTGTAAAACTGTTGTTTACCTGTGTGATTGCAGGGCGGGTACAGACATTGTATCAAGCTGTTGTTTACCTGTGTTATTGCAGGGCGGGTACAGACATTGTAAAGCTGTTGTTTAACTGTGTGATTGCAGGGCGGGTACAGACATTGTGTAAAGCTGTTGTTTACCTGTGTGATTGCAGGGCGGGTACAGACATTGTTTCCTCAGCGGCAAGGGACAGAGTGGACCACTACCTGGAGTCATTGAAACAACACTTTGCAGGTAGCAGGCAGGATCCTGAAGTCATATCACAACAATATGAGCCTCACTTTGGAATAACTGTTCTTCATGCATATGGCTTATCAGGGACAACACTTTCTGCCTAATCTGTTTTTTGCTTAGAAGAGATTTTCTGAGAATGAAAACACCATAGGAGCTGAAAGTGATGTCCCTGATTAGCCAGTGTGGACTGCACAGACTAATCTGTGATGATTTTTAATGCACATGCATTGAGCCCTGTTTTCTTAGAACACGGGTCATATATACCCATTCCTTTTTTTATAAACTGTGCTTTGCTTCTTTTACCCACCATAAGCAAGGGTGACCTGTTAGTCGTAATTAAAAAATGTACCCTCACTCCTTGCCTCATTAACTATACACTTCTAACCCTCCCTCACAAATTTGATATATAATTTTGGACAGCTTGTATATTTAGCAATTTATGTTCATTCCCTATTTAGCAAACAACATAGTCTTAAAAATTCTATTATGATATACAACTGTCTCGAACATTTGAATTTTTGTGCCATGAAATGACACCATACTTATGCACCATGACAGGTTTAACTCTTGACACCACATCTATATTAAAAAGAAATAGGATTCAGGCATGTTTGTCTGCCCTGCACAGGTAACATCTTACATATGTTTATTTACCTAGACTACATGTAGATGTAGAACAGCCAAGTAAGGCCAGGTGTATCAGAAAACTTGTAAGGACTGCCTAAAAGACATTGTCAGAACCTTTCCTCATCAGGCTGACTGCCTAACAGACATCGTCAGAACCTTTCCTCATCAGGCTGACTGCCTAACAGACAACGTCAGAACCTTTCCTCATCAGGCTGACTGCCTAACAGACATTGTCAGAACCTTTCCTCATCAGGCTGACTGCCTAACAGACATCGTCAGAACCTTTCCTCATCAGGCTGACTGCCTAACAGACATCGTCAGAACCTTTCCTCATCAGGCTGACTGCCTAACAGACATCGTCAGAACCTTTCCTTATCAGGCTGACTGCCTAACGGACATCCTAAGAACCTTTCCTAATCAGGCTGACTGCCTAACAGACATCGCCAGAACCTTTCCTCATCAGGCTGACTGCCTAACAGACATTGTCAGAACCTTTCCTCATCAGGCTGACTGCCTAACAGACATTGTCAGAACCTTTCCTCATCAGGCTGACTGCCTAACAGACATTGTCAGAACCTTTCCTTATCAGGCTGACTGCCTAACAGACATCGTCAGAACCTTTCCTCATCAGGCTGACTGCCTAACAGACATCGTCAGAACCTTTCCTCATCAGGCTGACTGCCTAACAGACATCGTCAGAACCTTTCCTTATCAGGCTGACTGCCTAACGGACATCCTAAGAACCTTTCCTCATCAGGCTGACTGCCTAACAGACATCATTAGAACCTTTCCTGATCAGGCTGACTGCCTAACAGACATCATCAGAACCTATCCTCATCAAGCTGACTGTCTAACAGACATCGTCAGAACCTTTCCTTATCAGGCTTACTGCCTAACAGACATCATCTGAACCTTTACTCATCAGGCTATCAGGCACATTTAAGTTGAGTGTGAGGAACAAGAAATAAGATTGCCATATTGGATCAGTCCTTAGTGTTTTCCACGGAGGGCATAGGGGCAGGGCGCAGTAAATTAAAAAGGGCATTTTACTGCGCTGTTGATAAAAAAGGCAAAACGTAGGGCAAAAAGCCGGTTTAAGGGGGGGAGGGACAATTTAAGCATATTAGTGGCGTTTCGGGGGACAACATTAACAAAGTCTTTTGTTGTTATCAAGATAGTAAAAATATGTGTTTCAGACTGCCTCACTGACGTACGTCAGAACCTGGCGTCTCCCCGGCCTGCAGGCAAGCAGGAGGCAGCCTTGAACCTGGGGGAGCTACTCAGTGGTGTACAGCTCAACACTGTGGACCAGGTCAAGTCTGTGCTCACCAACCTGCAGGTACTGATCTCCTGCTTGCTCATAGTCTGTGCTCACCAACCTGCAGGTACTGATTTCCTGCTTGCTCATAGTCTGTGCTCACCAACCTGCAGGTACTGATCTCCTGCTTGCTCATAGTCTGTGCTCACCAACCTGCAGGTACTGATCTCCTGCTTGCTCATAGTCTGTGCTCACCAACCTGCAGGTACTGATCTCCTGCTCGCTCATAGTCTGTGCTCACCAACCTGCAGGTACTGATCTCCTGCTTGCTCATAGTCTGTGCTCACCAACCTGCAGGTACTGATCTCCTGCTCGCTCATTTATAAGCCTTGTTCTGGGAAAACTGGGCTGAAAGCATGTGCATAAAGTGTCATCACTGATTAGCCTGTGCATTCTACACAGGCTAATCTCTGGGACACTGCACTTTGATGCAATTTTGGTTTGAAAGGAATTCTATTCTAAACATAATTCACTTTTGGCTGAAAGTGCAGACTGCATAGGCTTATCTGGGACAGCACTTTAAGCACCCCCATTTAGCCACGTTTTCCCAGAACAAGGCGTATATAACTGAATAAACGCTATAACATTTAGATTTATTACTGCTAAGGTGTCCTCGCAAACATGCAGATAATGGACTCGTAATTTTCTTCTCTGCCTGCAGATATGTTCCAGTTATATTATGAAAAATACTTGTTATCATTTACATAGTGTATGAATGCTCCAGCTTGGCTTAAAGTTTTCTTTAGACATTTAATTATGCTCCCCCAAAATTTGTTGGGGGGGAGCATATAGTCGCCGCTTCGTCTGTCCGTGTGTGTGTGTCCGTCAGTGCACAATTTTTGTCCGGGCTATTTCTCAGCAATTAATGACCGGAATTCAATTAAACTTGATGGGAAGCTTCACTACCAAGAGGAGATGTGCATATTATCAGCCGGTTCTGGTCAGATGATTTTTCACAGAGTTATGGCCCTTTGAAATTTTCTATAAACTGTACATATAGTGCAATTCTTGTCCCCCCCAACTACTGACTGGAATTCATTGAAGCTTTATGGGAAGTTTAACTACCTTGAGGAGATGCGCATGTTATTTGTGGGTTCTGGTTAGATGATTTATTTAGAGAGTTATGGCCCTTTGAAATTTTTGCTAAGTTGCTAAACCATCCATTGTATTATTTTGTCCAAAGTTATGCCCCTCAAGACGTTTCCTTTTATCTGAATATATAGTGCAATATTGTGACAAAAAAAAACTTTGGGGAGCATCACCTGTCTCTGACGGTTTCTTGTTTATATTAATATATATGATTTAAATGTTTAAAGGAGTTTTATGGAGAATAAATGGTAGCCAAATTGTTACTCCTTTTACCAAATTTGTTGACTTGTAGCCCTAATTTTCTGAATTTAAGACTAAACCCTGATTTATTTCAATTTTTATTTTGTAATGGATTATTATTAAGTGATTTCCTTTTTTCACAAGTACATACGTTTCTCTCATAATGCACCAGGTGTTCATTGCTCCGGACATCACGTTCGCCATGAAGCCCTATTTCCGTGGTGCGTTCTGCACGACAGGTGTGCGGGAGGGTCTGGTGGTGGCATTCGTGCGTCACCTGACCACCGTGTGCCACGACTTCTGTGAGGGTGGCGGGGAGAGGTGGGCAGCCCCACCAGCCCTGCTTCTTATCCTGTCCAGATTGTGCTCGGACTTTGAGAACTCCACTATCTCCTATCTGGTGTGTAGAACAACATTAATTACACATACTGAAAATTATTAGCTTTGATGCATTGAATCTAATGGGGCATTATTGCTGGGGTTAGATTTTTCCTCCTTTTCAGCTGATTTTTAGCTCGGCTGTTTTCGGAGATAACCCTAGGTATTGTCATAGCCAGCTTGGCGTCCGCCCTGCTAAAACCTTGACATTTTCCTCTAACATCAAAGTGCTTCCACCTACAACTTTGAAACTTCATATGTAGATGCACCTTGATGAGTTCTACACGCCATACCCATTTTTGGGTCACTAGGTCAAAGGTCAAGGTCACTGACAAGGTTTAATTTATTCAAAACAGCACCTGCAGCTGAGCATTGGCACCCGTTATGCGGTGCTCTTGTTTTCTTTCCAGTGCCGATTTTCTTCATACTTAGTGGTTGACTTGAATAATGATATGTTTGGGAACCCAGTGAAGAGGTTTGGTAGGGACCATGAAATCAAACCATGGAATTTTCTTTTTGAGGAAAACAATAACGAATCGTGGAAAATCGTTCAAACTGACAATTGTTCCTTTGCTAATTTTGACAAGGGGACAGTCATCCTCCGTTGTTTTGACGAGCCAGACAGTCGTTTCTCCGTTGTTTTGGTAACCCGGACAATCGTTCTTGCATTATTTTGACAACCCGGACAATCGTTCATACATTATATGAACACACAGAACATTTGTTTCTACAATAATCCTATCCCAGATATGTTTTCCTTAGTTACATTTAATGGACTTGTTGTTCTATTTTTTCCTTAGATATATTTAATAGACTTGTTGTTCTATTTTTTCCTTAGTTACATTTAATGGACTTGTTGTTCTTTATTGAACTTGCCACATCCTAATCGCACAAAAACTTTTATGTCTGTTTGCCACTGACTCGCCCTTGCTATGACTGTAGACCTGTTTCCACCATCGCATTGTCTTTTTGGGGGCAGTCTATCAAAACCCTAGTAGTCGTGGCCAACGAGATTGTATTATCTTAATGTGTTCTTTACCCCGAGAAACCGATGTGTAGGCACCAAAATTAGCTAAGTTAAGTGGATAGTCATATAGTTATCATCATTAATAGGTTTTGGTGGCCGTCTTCGACACCATCTTGAAAAACACAACTTTCCTGAGGTCATATTTCGGATACGTTATAAAGGACCTTATACCCTACCAGGATCAGTTAGCATACGTTTTTTAGCAATTGTTTGGGGGTTGATATGGTATTTTTCATATAATGACCCGGCTAGTTTTGCCTAATGCTGCTCCGGTAATTTATAAATAGAAATGCTGTTTGTAAAGATTCATTTAACTGAGTCCATGCTTTACGTGTTACTCTAATGTGTACAGTCTATTCTCTATATGTATTTATTGTACTGAATGCAAGTCATATCAGTTTGAGTTGTAATAGTTTTGACGTTAAATTTGTGTATTATATACTACTTATATTATTTAAATTAACTATAAAATACGCAGTTATTAAAACTGTTCCCAACAGGAATTCTTAATTAAAAAAATAACTGAAATATGGACTAGCTTGTGTGCTAGTATTTGTCCTGGCTGACCCTTTGTTCCCGTGTGCAGCGTTCATAATTTCAAATCATCTCAACCATAATGGGATCTGTATCATTTGAATGAGTATTCAACTTGTCCACTTGTGTGACCTGAAAACAAAAGTCAAATTTATGTAATTGAGCAAAGAATCTATTATTTAAAATAAAATTTAATTTAAAACATTTGTTTCTTGCAAATTATGTTGCAACAATAAAAATGTCTAAATGATATGCCACCAGTGTTTTCTAGTACAATATTCCAAAAAATGTATTGAGTCAATAATTGTTATTTCAACCATGGTATTATCAAGCGATAATGACAACTAAAAAAATGTGCGAACGTTACATAACGATTCCAGACTGGCGTCGCATAAAAGTTAATAAATGCAAGTAAACGATTGGTTGGGTCATGGTTATCACATTAGACCCAAATAAATATGAGTGGACAATGTCTGAATGGGTATTTTCATTATTCTGGAATACATGTAGTGTGTTATTTTTCAAAATACTAGTATATTTTTCAAACAGTTATAATATTATGTGATCATGAATGAGCATTATAACGTTAAAAATTATTTTAATAATTCTACTTTCACTGAGGTATGTAATTATTGGACCCTTGCAGGAATCAGAACGTCTTTAACTGCATATCCATCATATTGAAGACTTAGACTTGTGTTTCTTGGTGTGCCTGAGACCCTCTAAGCATAGCAAAGGCTGACCTCGTTTGTTCTTTGGAAGTTCCATGTTGGAAGTGAATGTAAATGATTGGGACATTTCTATATATACATATTATTTTTACAGTTTGCTTATTTAAAGTAAAAGAATTGACAAACTTAAATTTTGTCAGTCAATAAGTCAATTAATTTGTTAAAATCACATTGGCTGGCTCATTTTGAATAGGCTTACTGTTAACAAGTTAGGTACATACTAGTATAATTGCTGTCTAATTATAGGTGTAAGTAACCTTTGATCGGCGTGTAGTATGTTTTAAGGTTTAGAAGGTAATTGTAGGAACACATTGCTGAGGTGTCAAATTTATGTAGGAACAAATGTCCAGGCTGGCAAAATAATGTAGGAGCAAATGTCCGGGCTGGCAAAATAATGTAGGAACGATTGTCCAGGTTGTCAAAGTAATGTAGGAACAAATGCCCGGGCTGGCAAAATAATGTAGGAACGATTGTCCAGGTTGTCAAAATAATGTAGGAACGATTGTCCAGGCTGGCAAAATAATGTAGGAACAAATGACCGGGCTGGCAAAATAATGTAGGAACAAATGTCCAGGCTGGCAAAATAATGTAGGAACAAATGTCGGGGTTTGCAAAACAATGTAGGAACGATTGTCCGGGTTTTCAAAATAATGTAGGAACAATTGTCAGGGCTGGCAAAACAATGTAGGAACGATTGTCCGGGCTGGCAAAACAATGTAGAAACAATTGTCCGGGTTTTCAAAATAATGTAGGCACAATTGTCTTGGTTGTCAAAACAACGTAGAAAAGACTGTCTGGTTGTCAAAACAGCGAAGGAATGAAAATCCACCATGTCAAAATAAGGGCAGGAACGATTGTCGGTGGGAACAATGCCAGATGCCAACAATTACATTTCTTCATCTGGAAATGTATATGGGTGTTTAGCAAGAATTCAGAGCTATGAAGATGTATGTTTTCACAGGCTTATGTGAGACAACACAATGTTACTTTTATGAATACAGTAAATCTGTATGAACCCAGTCCCTGTCTAAACTTAACGTTTTTTTCTAGTTTTTCCTTCTTATTTAATAATAATTTATACAAATAGGTCATTTTAATGAACCCTTTAAATCTGTATACCGATGGATTTTTTAATTATTATTTGTTTTTAATTTGTCAATATAAATTCGCAACCAATAGAAATTTATACTGTTATCAAAAGAAATGAACAACAATTTAGAAATAGTGTACTATTTTAAACATTGACATACTGTTGTTTTAATTTATGTTATAATTGTTCATTTTAAGTAAAATGGAGTTTTACTTAAGTCTTTAAAGAATGCCTTGATAAATTTACCCCAAAACCCAACAATTGTCCTTGCCCATTTGATGTTCTGATCGAACAGGTTTCACTGTATTGTATATTAAGGAAATAAAGTCAAACTTGTAATTCACTGTATTCAGAAAGTGTCATCTTTTATTATTGTGTCTTAATTCACTGAATTCAGAAAGTGTCGTCCTTTATTATTGTGTCTACTTTTCCGTTACACACCTATTTTTATGCCCCCCTTCGAAGAAGAGGGGGTATATTGTTTTGCTCATGTCGGTCCGTATGTCTGTCCACCAGATGGTTTCCGGACGATAACTCAAGAACGCTTAGGCCTAGGATCATGAAACTTTATAGGTACGTTGATCATGACTCGCAGATGACCCCTATTGATTTTAAGGTCGCTAGGTCAAAGGTCAAGGTCACGGTGACCCGAAATAGTAAAATGGTTTCCGGATGATAACTCAAGAACGCTTATGCCTAGGATCATGAAACGTCATAGGTTCATTGATCATGACTCGCAGGTGACCCCTATTGATTTTCAGGTCACTAGGTCAAAGGTCAAGGCCACGGTGACCCGAAATAGTAAAATGGTTTCCGGATGATAACTCAGGAACGCTTATGCCTAGGATCATGAAACTTCATAGGTACATCGATCATGACTCGCAGAAGACCCCTATTGATTTTAAGGTCACTAGGTCAAAGGTCAAGGTCACGGTGACCCGAAATAGCAAAATGGTTTCCATATGATAACTCAAGAACGCTTATGCCTAGGATCATGAAACTTCATAGGTACATTGATCATGACTCGCAGATGATCCCTAATGATTTTCAGGTCACTAGGTCAAAGGTCACGGTGACTCAACTTAGAAAAATGGTTTCCGGATGATAACTCAAGAACCCTTACGCCTAGAATCATGAAACTTCATAGATACATTGATCATGACTTGCAGTTGACCCCTATTGACTTTCAGGCCACTAGGTCAAAGGTCAAGGTCACGGTGACTTGACACAGTAAAATGGTTTCCGGATGATAACACAAGAAAGCTTACGCCTAGGATCATGAAACTTCATAGGTACATTGATCAAGACTCGCAGATGACCCCTATTGATTTTCAGGTCACTAGGTCAATGGTCAAGGTCACAGTGCCAAAAAACGTATTCACACAATGGCTGCCACTACAACTGACAGCCCATATGGAGGGCATGCATGTTTTACAAACAGCCCTTGTTATTAGTTTTTTTCAATGTTTTTTTTTCAAATCTGCAATCCAGTGCATTAAAATTAAATAATTGAACTAATATGCTCAAAAAAGTGTACAATAGTAGTATAGAATATATTAATAAAATAGTCAATTAAGTATCAAATATTCATGGATAACTGTTTTATTTATGGATTTTTTATGCTCCCCGAAAATTTTCAGGGAGCATATAGTTGCCAGTTTGAAGTTCCTTCCATACTATCTTCCTTCCGTCACAATTTTGTTACCGCTTCTCATAGCACCTTCAATATTTTACTGATCTCTTTCATATTTGGCATGTAGGTACCTTGCATGGACCTCTACCTTTTGATGAGGTTTGAGGTCACTGGGATCAAGGTCAAGGTCACCGAGGCTAATAATAGATTTTTCCGTCACACTTTTGTTACAGTTTCTCATAGCACCTTCAATACTTTACCGATCGCTTTCATATTTGGCATGTAGGAACTTTGCATGGACCTCTACCTTTTGATGAGGTTTGAGGTCACTGGGGTCAAGGTCAAGGTCACATAGGCTAATAATAGATTTTTTTAGGTGGTTATTAACACATAGATTGACAAAGCACATCATCGGGGAGCATCCATCAGTTTCACTGATATTCTTGTTTTAGATAACCTTGACTGAGGAGCAGTTTGACATGGACTCCCGAAATGAGATGACCTCAATATCTGACCTTTGTAATGAGGTCAAGGTCACTGCACAGAAACTGCTCAATCACTATGTCAAAGTTCAAGGTCTGGCCATCTCTCAGGTAAGCAGCATGCTTGTTGTCCCCTAACGGTGCACTCTGTCTGTCTGTCTGTCTGTCTGTCTGTCTGTCTGTCTGTCTCGTCTCGTCTGTCTGTCTGTCTGTCTGTCTGTCTGTCTGTCTGTCTGTCTGTCTGTCTGTCTGTCTGTCTGTCTGTCTGTCTTTTGTTGTCTAGTCTTGTCTGTCCGTCCGTCCGTCCGTCCGTCACACTTTTCTGGATCATGCGATAACTAAAAAGTAAAAGTTCTTCATATTTTTTCATGAAACTTGAAACATGGATAGATGGCAATATGAAGATTATGCAATATGAAGATTATGCACGTCATTTCATTTTGTTCCTACATAAAGAAGTCTGGTTGCTATGGCAACAAATATATATAAAAAAAATCGGACAATGGTGGAGTTTCACCGGTAGGGGACCATATTGCTTGGCAATCTCCTGTTTGATTTGATCCATTCAGTCCTCATTTTGGTATAAGATAAACATAAGTGATTCAATTATTGCAGTTGTTTATTTAAACATTTACTATTATTGTAATATTAATTGTGTAAAAGAAACAACTATCTTATAAAGTTTGAAATCAATTCTTGTTTTAAATGTTATGTGACAATAACTTAAAGTCTAGAATGTTGACATTAAATGATCAGCTGATAATTCTTGTGTACACTTCTTCAGATGTTGCGCAAGAGTGTGGAGACTCGTGATTGGTTGAACACAATTGAGCCCAGGAATGTAAGAGCGGTGATGAAACGAGTGGTTGAAGATATTACAGCCATCGACTCACAGGTAGGAGCAATCTTGTCTTTCACATGATTAATCATTGTTAATAAACTAAGATCTTGAATACCACATACATGGTACGTTTACAGCCCTCTCAGAATGAAATAATTTCATGGTTATTGGTGAGTGTTCTGTCCTAAATAAATTGGTGAATATTTTTTTCTTACATTTCCTCTATATGTAGGTGGGTCAGTTGTACGAGGAAGGGGTGCGTAAAGAGAGAAGCAGTGACTCTAGTCGCAGGGCCCACAGCTACAGTGCCTCCCAGCAGAGGAGGGGCCAGTGGGCCTTCACACCTAGGTAGGGATCCTTCAGTGGAGGAGGGGCCAGTGGGCCTTCACACCTAGGAAGGGATCCTTTAGTGAAGACTCGTCTCTATGGTTTAAAATTCGTCCTAACTTTAGTTTGTCAAATCGTGAATAAGCTGTCATTATTCAGCCTGAGGAGTGGAAAGACCTCATAAACTTTGAAAAACAAACAAATGTTTATTGGAATCTTTGCAATCTATAGGTGTACATCAATGACAACCTAAATTATTGTGATAAAATGCTCAAATTATAATTATATTTTTTTATTTTAGCATAGACAACAGTCTGATCAGTAACATACAGAAGTTGTTCTCAGAGAAGATAGAGATATTCAGTGCTGTAGAGTTCTCCAAGGTGTCAGTCCTCACTGGCATAGTCAAGATCAGCCTTAAGGTGGGAGATTCATGGAGACTTTGTTATTTACTTACAGGTCCAGAATAAATCCTTGATTATTGATCATACTATCATTTGTATTTTTTTTTGTTTTTGTTTAATATGTATTAACAAAATGAACATTCTTCATTTTCAAATATTTTTCTAAATTTTATTTTTTTCAACAAATGTGAAAGCTAGAAAGATCAATATTACCATAGCCAAAGTATCACATTAAATTTTTTCCTTGACATAAGCTAACCAGTATTATGGTTACGGGTAGCTCTCAAAAGCTACTCAGTATTATGGTTACTGGTAGCTCTCAAAAGCTAACCAGTATTATGATTACTGGTAGCTCTCAAAAGCTAACCAGTATTATGGTTACTGGTAGCTCTCAAAAGCTAACCAGTATTATGGTTATTGGTAGCTCTCAAAAGCTAACCAGTATTATAGTTACTGGTAGCTCTCAAAAGCTAACCAGTATTATAGTTACTGGTAGCTCTCAAAAGCTAACCAGTATTATGTTTACTCGCAGCTGTTACATAGTAAACATGATAATCTTGTATTCCCGGGTATAGACGTTCATGGAGTGTGTACGACTGCGGATATTCGGTCGCTATGGGCTACAGCAGATACAGGTGGACACCAACTACCTGCAGATTCACCTCTGGGGATTTGTGTCCGACGAAAAGTGAGCGCTTATTTTTGTCTAACGTGGTATATATTTACATGATTGTTGTATATTGTCTTGTTTGGGGTTGGGGAACCGATTGGGTAAAGGTCAATTGATACATTGTTGCTGGCATTTTACAAAATACCAAGTCTCTAGAATGATTATGTTTTCTGTCATTGTGCATTTTGGTTTTTTGAAAGAGTTAATGATACAATATGACCAATGTTGTAGGAATTGTAGTAGCTGGCATATGTCTTCTTCATGGGTAGGGAAACAATCAGTTTTTATTTTTATTATTTTGTAATCAGGAAGGATCGATATTATCTGGCGGGTGTTTTCTTTCATTATTTATATGTGTATTTTACCAGCTAGATAGTAAAATTATGAAACTGGACATTGTAATCTTTTTTTTCATGGGTTACTAAGGCTCGCTTGGTCATTGTTGGCTCGGGTACTACTCAAATGTACCTGGGGTACTTTTCAGTATACTTAAATGTACCCCAGGTATGGAAAATATACTAAAACGTACCCGGGAATTCTTACTAAATTGGTCATTTTCGGCTATTCTTTTTCAAATTGATAATGTTCATATTTATCTCAATATTTTGTAAAAAGGCCTCTATATTATTCAAACTCATGCTAAAAAAGCATGTTGAGGCAGGTTTTGTTCAAAGAGAATTTTGTTTCTAATTAAGCAGCGCGTTTAACGACATCGGATTCTGGGCGGGAATACAATTTGGATACAGTTTAAATTTGCAGGGTATGTTTAAGTTTATTTACTGTAACTGTGGTACATTTAAGTATACTAATAAGTACCCAGGGTACATTTAAGTACTACCCTAGCCGACTAGACCAATCGCACGTTACTAAGGTTTCCATGTTTAAATGTTTACATGACTACGGTATACGCAAAATTGTGGCCACATGTCTGTTTTCAGCCTGGTGTTTATTGGACAAGATAGTGTGCAGTACAGTTCAATGTCTGTTTTCAGCCTGGTGCAGTGTTTATTGGATGAGATAGTGTGCAGTATAGTACAATGTCTGTTTTCAGCCTGGTGCAGTGTTTATTGGACAAGATAGTGTGAAGTACAGTACAATGTCTGTTTTCAGCCTGGTGTTTATTGGAAAAGATAGTGTGCAGTACAGTACAATGTCTGTTTTCAGCCTGGTGCAGTGTTTATTGGACGAGATAGTGTGCAGTACAGAACAATGTCTGTTTTCAGCCTGGTGCAGTGTTTATTGGACGAGATAGTGTGCAGTACAGAACAATGCCTGTCTTCAGCCTGGTGCAGTGTTTATTGGACAAGATAGTGTGCAGTAGAGAACAATGTCTGTTTTCAGTCTGGTGCTGTGTTTATTGGACGAGATAGTGTGCAGTACAGAAAAATGTCTGTTTTCAGCCTGGTGCAGTGTTTATTGGACGAGATAGTGTGAAGTACAGTACAATGTCTGTTTTCAGCCTGGTGCAGTCTTTATTGGAAGAGATAGTGGCCAGTACAGAACAATGTCTGTTTTCAGCCTGGTGTAGTGTTTATTGGACAAGATAGTGTGCAGTACAGAACAATGTCTGTTTTCAGCCTGGTGCAGTGTTTATTGGACGAGATAGTGTGCAGTACAGAACAATGTCTGTTTTCAGCCTGGTGCAATCTTTATTGGATGAGATAGTGTGCAGTACAGTACAATGTCTGTTTTCAGCCTGTTGCAGTCTTTATTGGAAGAGATAGTGTGCAATACAGTACAATGTCTGTTTACAGACAGATGCATTGTTAATTGGACGAGATAGGGTGCAGTACATTACGATTTCTGTTTTCAGCCTGGTGCAGTGTTTATTGGACGAGATAGTATGCAGTACTGTTCACAGGTGCCTGGATCCTGTCCTGATGGAGCCTAGTGTAAGTTGCGTTGTATATTTGCGTGCGTCCTTATGTGGTGTTTTCATGTGTATGTGCATCAGTATGTGTGTGCGTTTGTGTTTTGGTTTGTCCGTATGTGCGAGCGTTTATGTGTGCGTTCACCTGTTAGTGTGTCCTTATATGGATATAAATCCTCTGGTCATACCCATACTGACAGACTTGTTGGAAGGCTAGCATATGGTAGAACTGTGGACATAAACCCTCCCCCCCCAAGTAAAGAGCGTATACTGGAATCACCCTAGACGTCTGTCCATTTTTCTTAGTCACACATTTGATTTGTCCGCATATGTTCTTTAACACTCTTTAATATACAAAATTCAAACATGCAGGCATTGCTCTTTAGGATGTGAAGTTAAGCATGTGTGATTTACATAGTGTAACAATACAAATTACAAAAGTTATGCCCCCTCTCCAACTTGGAATTTCTGAAACATTATAAAAAGACTTTGGTTAGCTAACATGTACTTCCTAGCAATAAAAACGTCCGGATGTTTCATATTTAGTATGGAACATTGTATATAAGTCCTCTATCTACTGTCAAAGCATAACACTGGATCACAACTAGCCACGAGCATGGGTCCAATTTTTCGAATGTTACAAATTGCTTCATGTAACTACGTGCGATGCCTGGGGTCGGTGTGGGGGCATTCTTCACTTTTATGACAATTTGTAGTTTGGTATATTGTATAAGATATTGAGCCGCCGTTGTTTTTATTGTACATTTGTTTCAAATATATGTTTACCAGTTGATCAGTTTCGAAAACGCACATGAATTTTAACTATTTAGAAACAAAAATAAGATAGAAACTGTTATTTGTATTTCTGTTTCAGGTGATTGAATTAATATGCGACAGGGGTTGATTTAGTACGCAGACAAAAGCACCGATATTTTTGGGGTTGCAGAATAAATTTTGTTTACAAATACGAATTATACACATCGTGGCTAAATAAAAAACATGTTTCTGTACTTATTATGTTGTATATTTAAGGACAATTGTTTATGTGATCTGTCGAATGTAATATTTATTATACGTGCTTATAAATATTTATGTATTTTATTCTTGTGCAATAAAGTTGTCTATAACATATGATGTACTTCTAGTTTGTCTGGACAAATGCTCATGTCCCGGTTAAGATACTAACATTGTTTTCGTGGAGAAGTCATTGATATTCCATATTTTGATCATATAGTGATCTTCCAAATGCGTCAGATAGAGAAGAAACCTACTGGTCAATGAGTAAGTGAACAAAACTGACCGAATTATGTTGAAGTCCTTTTAAAATCACACACTGTATACACTATAATCTTAAAGAAATTACCAATAATGCAAAAATTGGGTAAGCATTTTAATTATCTCATGATCAGGATGGGTTTCACCGGAGGGGACTTATAGTCTGCGCTCTGTTTGTCTGTCAGTCAGTCACACTTTTCTGGATCCGGCGATAACTTTAAAAGTTCTTCGTATTATTTTCATGAAACTTGAAATATGGATAGATGGCAATATGGAGATTATGCACGTCATTTTATTTTGTTCCTACGTCAAGAATTCTGGTTGCTATGGCAACAAATAGACTAGAAATACTGCTGAAAATGGTGGTTTTCTGGATCCTGCGATAACTTTAAAAGTTCTTCATATTTTTTCATGAAACTTGTAACATGGATATATGGCAATATGGACATTATGCACGTCATTTCATTTTGTTCCTACGTAAAAAATTCTGGTTGCTTTGACAACAAATATATATATATAAATTCTGACAATGGTGGATTTCTGACAATGGTGGAGCCGGTAGGGGACATTTATAGCTTGGCAATAGTCTTGTTACATTAGTTATTTGAAAAAGATAAAACTGATGCTTTGCAGAGTATTTATCATTTACAAATATAATGTAATAAATTCCGTATTACATGGCAACGGATATGATGTTCTATTGATATCATAGGTACATCATGTGAAGTAATTAAAGATAAATGCACAGAGCCAAATGCCCTGATACTTTTTCTGATGATGCCATAGCTAGTGAGGTAACTTCGAGGTATTACAGCGTAGTATTAAAAATATTAAACAGCATTATAACACTCTCGCGACGTCATCAATGATTAAAAACCATTATTTGAAAATGGAATAAACAATGTAGTGCAACTGTTTCATTGACCAATCAATGATGTCATAAAAGATGTCAGGTGATAAGGTCCTATCTCCAGTTTCATAATCTGCTCTGCAATGACCATTCATTTTGAATGTAACTTAAGTCATTATAACTGCACCCTATTGTCAATTTGCTGAAATCCTCTGGGCCCTTAAGGTAGCTTCAAGTGGCTATCCATACAGAACATGTGATGGCACTCCTGCTCTGTTTCAAGCTATGTTTTCTGGACCTGTGTCTTAAGAGTTTGTATTATGTATTCCTACTTTTGAGTGAAAAGTTCCTACTTTTTCTTACTTATTTTGCAAAAGTAGTTCCCATTTTTTCATACTTTTTGAAAAAAAGGGTCACTTGACAGCCTGGTATTACTATACCACCGTACAAGAAATGCGGTTTAGGAGAACATCGCCGTCGAACTGTCATTCTGTTCACATGTCCGCCCGACCATTTGTGTGTTATTTTACATACAGTTCAATACTTGAACACATTGCCCTGAAATAATGAATTCTCATAGAAGCAATGTCTTTTCCGGCGGATTTAAGTTTTGTTTTAGTAATAACTCGCTGGAAGTTGAACACTATTGCCCCAAATTTTTTTTTTCAGATTTTTGAACGCTGTTTATTTTTGTCATAACTCTTGTTTCCGCTTAAGGTAGCGCACCCATAATGATTTCCAGCGATTTGTTCAAAGATTGAAGAGGATGTGTAAAGTTGCCGTTGCCGAGTGGTTAAGGCGATGGACATGAAATCTTTTGGGATTTTCCCGCGCAAGTTCGAGTCCTGCCGACAACGCATACTTTTTGCGATGCGTTTTATTTCTTTTCTAACTTTATTTGATTTAATATAGCATATAAGCTATGTTTATTGTTAAATATGTTGCAATTTTTATTCTTCATTTTTTTTTTAAATTAAAACAACGTTATGGCTAAATTTGGTGATTTATTGCTGAAAATACGAATCGTGCATGTTGCACTTTTATTTCAAAAAGTAAACGGTAAATCTGTCTATTTCTGGGTATTTCGGCAGTATATAGTGTATCTATAAAAACTAAGTTTACAATATTACTTACATGATACTATTTTGAATTTTATGACACTTTGTTTTAACAAACCTAATTTCTACTTTGCTGAAACCACTTCAATTTCATGGCGCTCTTCCATAGATAACAAGTTATAAAAAGTAAATGACTTTAAAAGAATACTTATTTCATCTTGTTTAAACTTTAAACATCTTTACCGCATTTGTACACACCAACTGCATGTCCATATTTGGAAATCTGGATGAACTATGGAACTTTCATATACCCCATGAGTGCAAATAAACTGGACAAAAGCCGAGCGTGGGGTGGTTTTGAAAAAAAATCAGTATCTTTTTTTAAAAAGCATGGAAAGCCTACCTGAAAAATTTGCATGTAGTTCAGTGCAATGATGCTGATTAAGAAAATAATACATTATATTATATTTGGATAGGTGTCCATTATGGGTGCGCTACCTTAAGATACTACCTATTACAATCAGCTGTTTCACAAGGATCAGGTTGACAATTAGGCGCTCATGCTAACAAGCTTGCATTTGAACTAGAATTCATGGAGCCATTGTCAGATTTTTAACAAAGTTCTTAAAGAACTTGAACCTTATTTACAGTATAAGTCATTTAGATAAATTTTCGTCAAAATCTCTGTGCACACAGATAGTTCTATCCTTAAGTTTCAAAATTCACATTAAAAAATGCAAACAAGATCTTTACCAAGATCAATAGAGATGGGAATGTAAGGTTGCATAGGTATTGTTAAAAAAAGTTCTTGCGAAGACGTGCATTCGGATAAAGATTGTATTTGTGTCTTGTTCTGAGAAAACTGGTCATAATGCATGTGCGTTAATGTCGTCCCAGATTAGCCTATGCAGTCCGCACAGGCTAATCAGGGACGACACTTTCCACTTTTATGGTATTTTTAGTTTCAAGGAAGTCCCTCCTTACCGAAAGTCATGTTTAAGCGGAAAGTGTAGTCTCTGATTAGCCTGTGCGGACTGCACAGGCTAATCTGGGACGACACTTTACGCACATGCATTATACCCAGTTTTCACAGAAAAAGACACATATAATTGCTTGAGATGTGGCTCTACACAAACGAAATGCACATCATCAGGACCGACCGGTCAAGATTAATTAATATTTTGATAAGCAAGGAAAACTTTATTTATCTTGACCAAAATAAATAAGTAGAAAATATCATTATATATTTATTGTTAGCTTAGCTTTTGCATCTTATCTCGATGTTGGTCCATGATGATGATAATTGATGATGATGATTGATGATAATCACGATAATGATGATTATCATCATGGGTGAGAAACATAAGACACGAAGACCAGTTATTCTTGCAAAAAATCCATAACATGTAATTAAGCTTATGTTTAACAAACCAAAAATATGATCGGTTGCATGTTGGTTGTATCAAAAATCATCGGATGACCTGTCTCTTTGGGTAGACACCAATAACTACTCTTGAAAAAGCCCGAATTTATGGAAAACGCATGATTACTTAAGCAAAATCCTTAATATGTGACAAAACACTAGATGTACTAGTGCGCTACATGATTCAAAATTACATTTTGTTCGACACTTAGTTTTAATGACATTGGCGGAAATATTCGACCAAGAATCAAATGGGCTGGCCTTTGAAAAAACACACATCGTATTCTTTAATATCCAATATACGGTACATGGCTTTTTCGTTAATTGGTATTGAGTATATGACGTACATGTATGAAAGCGATAAATGTTAAGCAGTTTTAAGTTGATTTTTTTTTATCTGAAATTGATATCTAACTACGATACACACAAAACCGTACACCCCTTAAATATAGTATTATTAAGTTTATGGATTAACTAAGCGATCATTTTTCTATTAACTAAAATATGTTTGTAATATTATATAAATACCTTTCATCACATTCTTGGAGAACTGGAGTGTTAGTAGACTAAAAAAATGTGATAAGATTTGGTTAGTGAACCATACTGAAAATACCAGATATTGATGTAAAGTGCTAATTATCTGGTTGAAGTATACGTACATTATTTCATTGCGCAAACTATATCATTTTGCTTTTCAAATTTGTTTACTCGCCGACAATACAAATAGTAATTCATGTGTGCAAACGCAGCCGAAACGCATTAATCGACATCATGTGACGTCACGTGGATAACGCCATTCACATCATTTAATCGTTTTAATAAAAAATGCACGTGTAATTTAAGATAAAAATTAGAGTTTTAAAGTATGACATATAAGGATTGCATAGAGTGCAGGTCGGGCTGCAAAGACCTCGTGAAGAGGCAAGTGGGATCTGAAAATAAACTCTGATAAACTCAAAGGATTGCATAGAGAACAATATAATATGAAACGCTCGTTAGAAAACGAAATATTTACATAGGAAGCACCTCGCAACGACTTTTCCCTTAGTGCAATTTAGAATTCCATAAGACACTTTCTGATTATCAACCAATTGTTTTAGTAAATTGTTAAAACATCAGCGTAATATGCGTTAGCCTTTTCCTATGTCGGATTTTATTGATAGCATCTCTTTACGTATATTCGGAGAGAACGATTTTTTTATCCTCAAATTAATAAATTTTCACTAACAAAAACTATAAATTTAACATTGTGGATGCAAAAGTAGATAAATAGCGCGCAACAGGCACTGCTCGCATTTAATATTGCCTGGGGATGTTTGTCCGATAATTTGATTGATTGGGTCTTTGACAACGAGATTCGTGATGAGAATAAAAAGAGGAAGTCTTTCATAATTTCAAATTCCAACACATTAGCACATTTCCCTAATGAAACATTCAAACGTCATTCAATTTTGATCAAAACGTCTTTGTTTTATAATTTTATACACTCTACTTTATGTCCAATTTGTTTCAAAAATAAAACATCAGTCAACTAAACGCATTTGCATAATAATATAAACATATACATACCGTCGCATTTATATCAATTATAATTCACTCGAGCAACACACATTGATCATCTCGTTTAAGTTAAGAAGTTCATTTGGATGATAGTTGTTCACTGTGATTTGAAACGCTATTATACTAGTTGAATAACAAACATTGAGCATTATATATTTGCTTTAAGTGTAAAAACAACTCCTCTTTGCTCCACGATACAATGGGTAACGTCACTGCTAATCAGACAGACTTGTATAAATTTGAAAGCAAACTATACTACATCGTTGGAATCAATTATGGATTTACTTCAGTGATTACATTGGCGTCCTTTCTTGGAAATGGTCTCATAATTTCCGTCATTATGTCAAAACGAAAGAGTGGAATTTCACCAACGTATTTTCTTTTTGGAACTCTGTCAATATTCGACGTACTGGCTGTATGCTTCAGGTTTTTTGGTTTATTTGTTTCTAGAACATTTTGGTACGATTTTTTCACCTCAACGTGCATAGCTCTCAGTGCGTGGACTTTGGTACTTATAACAATAGAACGGTTAGTGAGTGTGATGATTCCGTTGAAAGTAAAGACTTGCGTCACTACTAAGATAGTAATGATTTCCGAAATCATAATATCTAGTGTCATAATTGTTCTGGTGTACTTCGCCCTCCATATACAAAATCAAGATGTAGAAACATTGGATGCTGACGCATGTCTCAACGTTCATAAGGCATTAGTTTTGTTCAACATTTTAACACCGTTTGCTGTGATAAGTGTATCTAGCATAATTATCGGAGTAAAAATTCGCACCTCCATCGGCAGAAACCAACGTCGAATAAATTCTGTTACAAGGAATCTTCTGGCAGTCAACATGGCGTATATATGCACACAGTTTCCGTATACAATCTATATACTCACACTCGAATTTAAAGCGTCGGATTTGTTTAATATGCTGACTCAAATAATAATATTACATTTTACTGACTTAGTTAGATTTTCAACTCACGCTTTAAACTGCTTAGCTTATATATTGTCAGGGAAGACCTTTAGGGATGAAGTGAGAAATATGATATGTAGGCAACGTCGTGTGCAATGAATAAAGAAGAAGCAACCATATAAAGAGATGAATTGAGACGCTATTTTACGCAAGTATTTTATTTTGTTTAATTTACGTATATCAACTGTAATAAGGAAAACGTAATAATCCTGATGATCAAAACACTTTGTTATTGATGTGACAGGTTGGATTATTACCATAAATCACTCTTCAGCTATGCTTTAAAATTCCTAATTGCATGCTTTGTTATTACATTTCTTAAATGTTAAACAACATAAGTTATAACCTGGTTTTGCGGATTCTATTATTTTCTTTGAATCGTGATGTGTTTGCCTGTTCTATTCACTTTTCTGTTAGTTACGGGCGTCGATAAATGAATCCTTAATGTCAAACAGCTTTCGAGTTGATGCACAAGTATTTCGCCATCGACAAGGAAAAGCGACCTCGATGCCGTGTGTATGATATCATATAACTTTAACGGTTTATATCTGGAAAACGTTGAATACCACGCATGTTTTATTAACCTATCGCCCAGGGGGATATTTAGGTGTAATATTTTTTCGTTTCTGTGTTCTTGAATAAAGTTGCATATTTTCTAAATGACGCGGTGTCTAGTATGTTAATTTCAATAACATAAATATTATTACCTCTTTATTTTACGCGTAAAAAATAAATCATAATTAAGATGTGTTTTTTTTCATTAACGCCATTATGACAATAAAGCAAATCTAGACCCGCTACAGCGGACTGTGTATATTTTTTACTTTTAGGCTTTCTTTAAATGTCTTATATCATCAACGAAGGGCATTCGTGAAAAAGAGTAAAAATCATAGATTAGCGCATACACGGAAATTGTTACTTTAAGTTACAATATTGAGTATTATAAGAGGCGCTTGTGCATTCGCTTGAAGCTTATATTCCAAATGTCACTTGGTGCACAATTTTCTCTGTTAAACTTGCCAATACAGATATTCATATTAATTTGTGTGCACATTTGATTTTTTTTAAGTACGTCACAGTGGCACAAACATTTTAATACTTGATATGAATCGTATTGAGTATGCCATATTCATTCCCATTCATTCATTAGTAACTGATGGTATATGGGATATACGCCCTCAATAATTTCATACCATACGAGAGCGAAAAAAAAGTGTACTGTTTGTAATAAACTCGACGATGAGTTTCATTTTTAATTCTTGAATGTACGTTATATATACGGAACAAAGATCAAAATATATTCCATTGTATTACAGGCAAAGACCAAATATGTACAAATTTATCGAGCTAATAACATCGAATAATGAACTGTAACAGTTCCAAAAAACAAACAAACATTTGAGCTGTTATATGTATCATTCATTTCAGATTCGATCGCAAAATACCTCTGTATCATCATCCATTTAATGTACATGTATTATGATGTGTTTCGTACTTTACAAATTGTAACGTTTTGAATTATAGCTATAATGTCAGACGTATCAAATGTTCTCATAACTACTATTGTTTATATAGCATATTACATGACTTTTGGACCATCTATGTTAGATTTCGTAGGTTGTCTATACATGGTTTATACAATGATATTAAATATTAATTAATATCAAACGTCGTCTTTTCAATACATTTTGTTGTGTTTGTTTAGATATTTGAACCAATTTATAACATCCGTTTAACAAAGTTTATTGTTTCCAAGGCCTTTGGGTTGCCTATATTTTCGTTTCGTATAGGTAGCCTGTAAGGGCTGACGTTTATGCTATTATTACATGCATGTGTTTTAATTGACTTTTATTTTAGAACATCTTACTGTCAACAAATCTTTTACAAGCCTGTTACCATCACAAACTATTCTGCTACTCTTAAACATATGATGTATATATACATATACTAGTATCATTAGAATATTCCTTATTAAACCAATTTTTTGCGGTTTAGTACAAGTATTTGTATTATTACATTTGGCTTAGGGAGACCTAATAAATGTAAATTACAGTATATTTGGTATGTTGCATTAATTTAAGTTAATTAGCCTCATACACACTGACGCAATTAGGACATATTTAATTACATATATACTTTCGATAATTATTTATGTTCTAGTGTAATATATAATAATTCATGTATGCATCGTTGTAATTAAACGTTTTACTTCTTTGTATAACTATATTTTGTATAATCATAGCGTGTGTATTTTGTAAATACGGTACGCTTGCTTTGTCCACTTTGGCTTTTGGCCTTCTGGATGGATTGTTTCATTATCCCATACACCATCAGTTACTAACAGTGTAACGATTTTATCTCAACCGACTACTCGACTACTTGGGTAGTATGGAAATTACTCAGGGTGTTTGGAAAATACACCGTGGACACGTGACCGCTCTAAGCTATTTGGATTAGGTAATTTTTGTAGGAGGTGAGATATAATGTTATCTTCACTTGGGAATGAATATGAGAGAAAATAATACACCAATGTCCACAAACATACATACATTTACGAGAAACGTGACAAAGATGAGAACGAATTTTGACGGCCGAACTTAAATGAAGCGCATGTTGACCACTCTCAATTAACTTTGAAACTCAAACGGTAAATACATGTTCGTTGTATACTTTGATAGTGATCACTTAATGTAGAATACATTTTGTTTGAATGTATTGTTCGAAGGGTTTGTTTTGCATTGGGTTTTTGTTTTGTTGTGATGACTATGAACACATGTGTCCTTAAATAAAATGTTTTACTTGCTACAGCTTCATGATGTAATATATACCACCGATATGTTGAAAGCAAAGTTGTCAGGACTTTATCAAGCTTTGCAGATCTAGATCAAAACTCATCATGGATTTAGGTGTACGGAAATCAAAATTAAATTAATGGATTTAAAAGAGTTCAACAGTTCTTTTAAGTTATAGTTCCGTCGGAATGAAACGGTTGTCCTCAAGATGAGCAAGATACATAATGTAATTTTTGCAAATCTGACATATCGGTGGGCCATATAATTGACATGTTTGTGAGACATATGTATTCAGAAAGTATTGTGTGAATAGTTAATACTGGATCATTCTATACATAGATGGTGACGTCACTGCGTTATCTAAAAGATCGGTGTACACAATGAATACTGGATATTAAGGCCAGTGTGTGCGGCGAACCAACTCATAAAGTGGACGAGTATTTAAGTGAAGTACCATAGACATTCTTTATGTTTCACGTGTACATAGATACTGTCTTTGTTTTTAATGCTGCATTTTATAAATATTTAAAAACATGTTATTATATGAATCTTTAAATGTACAGACATTATCCCTCAGAGGAAAATAGACAAAGCATAGTAGAATCCATGAGTCTTTATAAAAGTAAATTTTGGAAAAAGAAATATGCTTATGATAAAAATCAAACAATTATATTAGAAAATGCAAGACTAACAAATGCAAAACTGTTGATAACAATTTTGTGTTACACGGTGTGATTAATAATTTATTAAGTGACCAACAAAGATTGTATGCTGTATTTGTCGATTACACCAAAGCTTTCGATTCTTTGGTGTGGGGTACCATCTGTTATAAACTGTTAAAGCTATTCGTCAGAGGAAAAATGCTTGATATCATAAATTGTATGTATACAATTGTGAAATCAAGAATAACATTAAGTAATATAATGAGTAATGAAGATTTTCCTGTTTTTTAGGAGTAAGACGAGGATAATCATTATCAACATTCTTATTTTATATTTATTTGAATGACTTAAAGAACATTATATGCTAAATAGTTTAAGAGGAATGAATATTGGTATGCTCAAATTATTTTTGTTGTTATATGCAGATGACATTGTTATTATGGAAGAAACTGAGATACAACTAATAAAAGGTTTGCCGTTGTTAGAGGAATATTGTTATAGGTGGAAATAATGTGTTAACACAAATAAAATAAAGGTGATGGTTTTCAAAAAAAGGGGTCAACTTAGTAGGGATATTAATTTTTTGTACAAAGACTAAGCATTAGAAATTATTAAATCGTTTACATATTTAAGAATTGTATTCACTACAGAAGAATCTTTTGCAAATACCTTTTAACACATGCAGGTCAAGCCTCAAAGGCTGTTTTTAAGCTTAACTCATATTTAATAAATTATCCAACAATTTCAATACATACCAAATTAGAGTTGTATGATCAGCTTGTTTTACCAATTTTAAATTATGGGTCAGAAATATGGGGCTTAACTGAGTCAATGGCAATTGAAAGAGTTTACTTATTTTTTTTGGCAAAAAACTACTAGGCGTGAAAATTCAAACACAGAATAATTTTGTATATGGGGAACTTGGAAGAACATCCCTGATAACTAAAAGAGCCATTAATGTAATACGGTATTGGTTGAAGATTATTCAGTTTAGAGATCATAAGTATGTAAAGTGTATTTATAGGCACATGACCAAATTCTTGAGCAAAATCTGTGTGTAGTATGTTGCAGACCTTATGCTTTCAATATGCATGGCTAAACCAGGGTGTAAATGATGAAAAGTGTTTTTTAACCTTGGTAAAGTCTAGATTTAATGATACATTTATGCAAACTTGGATGTCAGAACTTAATGATTCTTCAAGAGCAATAAGTTACAGGCAGTTTTGTAAATTTGAATTGCAACCTTACTTAAAAAAAATCGTTAGTATAAATAAGTTTAGATCTGATCTTTGTAGATTAGGGGTTTCATCCCATAAACTAGAAATCGAATCAGACAGATGGCAAAAACCTGAAGCCATACCTTTTCATGATAAAACATGTCAACATTGCAATGTTCTTGAGGATGAATATCATTTGTTATCAGAATGTTTCTTATATGATGAAATTAGGACATTGTATTTTATTAAATATTACTGTAAAAGACCGAACATTATAAAAAAAATGAATTAATGCAATCTGATAATACAAGTACCAACAGAAACTTAGCTATGTAAATAAAGCATTTAGTCAAAGAAATCTCTATAAATATTATTATGATTAATTATATATATATATATATCATTACTCCAAACGTGACTTCTCGCTCTCTTGTAGATTCGTATCGGTTGTTTTTGCTGTTATCGTTATAGCATTAATTGTTATATAGATTCTAAATGTTGTAATAAAAAAATGTGTCCTAGACCTTTTCATTTATTGATACTTTATTTAACAACTTATGAAATTCAATACTGATCATATGTCATGCCTTTATATATGTTATTATGTTTTGATCATGTATATTCATGGACCGTTTGTCTATTGTATATATTGAATAAACCTGTATAAAATAATATATGTTCTTCTTTTTGCTATTGGAAAAATAAATGTATGTAACGTGTGTGGATTTATACTTACGCCAGAATAAAAAGCCATCAATTTGATTTGATATGATTATGCAAATTAGTAGATTTGATTTGATGATAGGATTAGTAAAACATGTCAAATAGTCAAGAACTATCGTAAGCATATAGCCACTGCTGTGTCCGTGTAGTCATGTTTCTCGTACGCAATATTTCTCTGCTACTGCCCAGAATGATGTTAACATTCAGTTGCTTCTTTGTTAGAAGTACATGTATTTATTATTTAAAACTACCCGAAGCGGTTATTAGTAAAGAAATCGCGTATATATTATAAATGTTGTGATGTTTATAGTCACTTAATTTTTTTTTTCAAGCTCATATCTTTTTTTCTGACAAAATACTACGTACTGCAGTTGTAGTTCTATGGTTGTTTCTCCTATTGTTGCATTTCAATACTATACTTTAAAGACACATTGGACCATGCCCATTGTTCAATGGTCTGGTGAATATTATTGGTTAATTGGAATACATTTTTTTTTGGTAATTGAAAGTAAAAAGATTGAATAACACTAGCTGCTACACTGACTTTAACAATGTACATTTTAGTTTTGTAATAATTCATTGCTTTTCTATGAAGTATATTATCTTTTTGTTATAATTCATTGCTTTACTATCTAGTATATTACCTTTGTGTTATACTTCATTTTTATCTACTATCAATTATATTATCTTTTTGTTGTAATACATAGCTCTACTATCTAGAATATATTTTTTTGTTATAATTTATTGCTCTACTCTTAAGTATATTATCTTTGCCTTTGCACAATGCGGACATCATTTGTCCCGTTTACATGTGTTGAATTCAACGGTGGTTTGCAAGTGTAAAAAATCCTTTTATGTTTCAAACACAAACCAGCTGTTTTACTTAATACATTTTTTCTTAAGAACTGTACAGAACTAACACTATTAATTAAAACATTAAACAGTCTTCTTTCGTTTTAAACATTGCCACTTATATTATTCCATTTCGAATGTTTAATATGAAACATTTATAAAACTGTTTGAATGAGAGACAAAATGTTTCGATAATTAGTTTAGCACACAATTGCTTGATACAAATGTTTTTGAAATAGTTTTTCATTTCTTCATTGATTGAAAATGTTTCGTACCAACAAGTAAGCACGTGGTCCATATGTAAATGTTGCCAATATATGAATTATTTAAATTCATTGAACATTTAGCACATGCTATGTTTACATGACAGTGCTTAGATCACTTCTTGGTGATAATATAATCATGTGTTGTACCAAGTAAGGTGAGAGACCCTAATAACTTTCCATTGCATGATATAGCAGTTTGATCGGATTGTTTACGCCAATGTAGTCATCTTAGCCCATGGAACTGATGCATAGGGGGCTCCTTTTTTCTTTCAATATCTCCAGTGTACTTTATATTTCAATGGATAGGCCGCAACGGATTTCGCATGTTTTCATCTAGACTCAGCATGTGTGTCTTTGCAAACAAACTGCTGTGGGCTACATGTTCGGGATGTACTGATTTATCTTTAGGGATACGATAACCACTATTTAACTGTGTTAATGACATAACACTAAGGCTACGGGTATCTCGACGAATTCAACCTTTCAACATTTGGCTGCAACATGTTCACATTTTGCTGAAACCAACTTTTAATGTTGAATCATTGGAATTTACTAACCTCTTGGAAGCAGTATTTGCTCTAATGCTTAAAGTCCATTTGCAACATGCAGAATTCTGAAATAAATAATTTTATTTATTGTGTGTAGATCAATGTTTTCATATTTTACTTAACCTGACTGAATTATCAAGAAATGTCAAATTAATATTATTAGGAGTAGTCTGTGACGTATTCCCTTTTTCGTTTTGTGTTGAAAAGTCCAGGAGGGAAACCGTTTTGCATCAATAATGAGCAGGACGATTTTCTATTACGCTCTAGATCTTTTCCAGACCGAGGCGCATTTTCGCTTAACGTTCTGAGTGTAACAAAAAATGGTTAAACGTGCATTCAGAAAACAGAATTGAACCGAAGAAGATATTTGTATTTCAAATCTGGTAATTTATTCAAATATATAACATGTAAATATAAATAACGAACGGATAAAAATACTGAGTATGGAATTAAGCGAATTGGAAACAATAATGTGTTTGTGGATTGTTTTCTTATGAGCATGCCTGCAATATGGAACACACAAACGTAAATGTACTAAAAGCAAGGATAGTTTAGAATCGAGTTGATATATAGATGGCACCTTGGGGTAGAACATAATTGCAATCATGTTTATGGTGTTTTTATATAAACTACGTCATATACAACTCAAATCCGAAAAGTCAAATATAGTTTGTGCTCATTTGTAAAATCACACAGACAAAAAATCAGGAAGCTATGAGCATTTTTAACATCGAGAGAGAACGAGAAATATTAAACATTTAAAATATAATAAGTAACGACATATACACGTTTACAGGAAACAATTGTGCACAACTTTTATGTAGAAGTTGTTGAGCATAATATTTTCATTAAATTAACTTTCTGCATTACCGTTATATAAAATGAGTAACTAGAGAATGCTTACATTCATAAGCATTTTATCATATACATATATCTGTTTTTGGTATTTCCATGTCGACATATATTAATTAAATAACAAGCTTTTATTTACGCAGTTAACACGACATATTATTTTCCTCGAGGGCTACTCGTATCTGTAAAAAAAACTTGAGAGCGATGAATTCGTGAAAAAACTAGGCCAATTACAACAATAAATTATGTACAATGAAATATAAACACAATTGCAAAACATAGTTACATAAAAACGGTAACAATGCCATCCAAAATTCAGTAATATTACCAGACGATATTTGTTACCTTGATTTGGAGCCAGCGTGACTGACATCTCCACATCAACCCTATGACCTTCACATTGTGGCCAAGGTTGATGATATAATGGCTCAAATTATGTCATTGAAATATGACCTTGAAATTGAGCATGCATGACTGAATCCTACCTTTCACACATTGTTCCAAATACCCTTAGCATTGTAGGCAAGTTTCGTGAAAAACCCTTCAAAACGTTTAGGTGATACGGAGCCGACGCATGTAAAGCAGGCTCAGGCCTTTGACCTTCAAATATGGTCTTTACTTCGATTTGGCACAACTGACTCATGTCTTTTGCATATCATTTCAATGACCTTAACATTTAAGTCAAGTTTCATAAAAATACATTAACAGGTATATGAGATACGGAAAGTACATGAAATTGGAGACTCAAACATTTGACCTTCAAGTACAGCCTTGACATTGAGCCGGCAGGCTGAATCTGCCTTATGCACAGCGTCACAATTCCCAAACATTTCAGGCAAGTTTAATGAAAATCCTTCAAATGATAGAAGATAAATGGACCGGACAAGAAAATGGAGACTCAAATCTTTTACTTTGAAGCACGATTTTGACCTTTAGTCAGCTGTAAATCGTCTTAATGTAATCACGTGTTGAGGCAAGTTTCATACAAATCTTTCGATGAGTATAAGAAACATAGGCGAACACAACGAAGTGACGAATAACTTATTAACGGAGTAGAGTACTCACGGACGAGGCGCAAACCTATAATTCTTCTACCGCTGTTTATGGTGATAAATTAAAGTGTCAATCCTATTACAAATATATCAAATAGTAGTATTTGTAGTAGGTGTTGTAGTAGTAGTAGTAGACGAAGTAGTAGGAGAAGTAATACTACTACTAATAATAATAATAACTATAATAATATTTTTTTTAATAATCATGATAATAATAGTGATAATAATAGTGATAATAATAATAATAATAATAATAATAATAATAATAATTATTATTATTATTATTATTATTATTATTATTATAATAATAATAATAATAATAATAAGTATTATAGATAAACATCGTAATATTCATTATCATGTAATAAAAACAATACAATTTTTTTTTACTCAATTGCATGCTAATTAGTTTCGAACGGTTGCTCTATGCTACGATAGACATAAACACATACATATAAATGCACACTTCCACTCCGAACAATCTCAGAAATACACCAGTATTGACTTCCGGTTTAGGTTTTACAGAAAGAAGAATTTTTAACAATGTTAAGTAATTATTTTAAATATAATTCATAATGAAAACAATATAAGCACAACACGCTAACAGTAAGATATCGCACTTCTTATATTCCAATAGTCCATAATGAACAGTTGTATTCGCAGTTTTTATTGAAGAACTTGTTATACCTTTGAAACACAGACTGTTTGTTCATAAAAACACAGATTACTTGTTCATACTAACACTATGTTTGTTATAACGTGTTACATGAACACATTTTCCCATCGCATTAAAATTGCAACATAATGATATAAAATCTTCTGATAAAAATCATACATGGGAATGATTGAAACGTATTTACAATTTTACCTACACATATTTACAACTTATGAAGCATAATTTATAACATTTCTTCGCAACAACGCCGTAATAACACACACTTTCACACCTTAGCACACACTTTTCTTACAAATCAAGAGGTTTTATGATCTCTAGTAAACATACATCTAATATTGATCTTCACATCGTAAATTCAGATTTATTCCTATAGTTTTAGTCGACAGAAATGGGCATAGAAAGTATTCAATGTCCTTTATTGTATCGACTACCCAATCAGAAATGAAAGGATTGTCACGCTCAATCATAACTCGTCCTAGCTGATTGTAGGGAAAACTTGCACTTTCCACACGTTATTCGTAAAGCATTCATACTCAAAATCCTGCCTTAACGATCATTCAGGGAGCCGAGCTCAGTACTTCGGCGTACTGTTGTATGGTCAATGTATTTCCGGCGTTGAATTGTATGTTCAAAGTTTTTGCAACGCTCAACTCTGAGTCAAAATATATCCCGTGCACACATGTCCGATCATCGGCATAGCTGTGCTCTAATATATTGTTACGCGACTTGTCAACATAATATGTGTGTAGAAGTTGAACTTCCGGCGCTCAGTCCTCCTCCTCTTCGATGACAGGCGGATCGACGTGGCGCGGGGCGGTCTTGCCGTAACACTTGAAGATGAAGTCTTCGATGCTGTTGTACAGATGGTTGCGGGTATTGCCGCCGCTCAACCAGTGCTGCTGGTCCGTATATATCTGAAAGCAATCGATGAAATTACCTGGAATCGTCCACTAAATAACTAGTTCGATGTTAATCAACCCTTATTTAGTATAATCTAAGCCAAACTAATAACCGTTCACCGTTTAGATGATTTGAGCTACATCATGCGAAAATGGGTATTTGCCATATGCGGCCAGCTTAGCTGTATTCAAATCGCTCCGTCTTGTCAGGAGCTACGCTGTCCACTATAAAATCACCAAAATCTCATTTTCGCAGAGGGAAGCTCTTGACCAGTCTATGCGGATGTACAGAGCTGCGCTGGCCGCATATGGCATTTTCGCAATCGTGCAGTTTTATACTCAGAAACGTACTTTACTTATGAGCATTATTAACATTACTTGGAAACAGATGCTGTTTTTGTTCAATATATGCTGCTGCGAGACTGACCTGATTAACGAAATCACATTTAGTATAACAGACACGTGAAATAAAAAAGCACAAGTGATACAATAGAACAAGTGCCGGATATGTTGATATGTGTCTTGTTCTGTGAAAACTAGGCGAAATGCATGTGCGTAAAGTGTCGTCCCAGATTAGCCTGTGCAGTCCGCACAGGCTAATCAGGGACGACACTTTCTGCCTAAACTTGATTTTCGGTAAGGAGGGACTTCCTTGAAACTAAAAATACCATACAAACGAAAAGTGTCGTCCCTGATTAGCCTGTGCGGACTGCACAGGCTAATCTGGGATGACACTTTACGCACATGCATTAAGCCCAATTTTCTCCGAACGCGACTGATATGTTAACATGACTGACATACCAGTGATTTGTAGTAGACGTCACGTTCCGTTAATGCCTTCATCAGTTGAGCAGAGTGCTGGAAATGCACGTTGTCTGAAATAAGCATCATCAATAAAAAGATAAACTATGTACATCACGGATAATTAAAGTTTCGGACATCGTGCACATTTATAATCATATCCATCGTGAGCTTTTGAGTTATTTTATTACTACATCTATATTTTAGCTTCAAATTTTGTCACGTAACCGAATATCGTTTGGTAAAACATTGTTTTATACATATGTCAGATTTATACTTTTAGTTTTATTGTACTATTCAAAAGGGGCAGCATGTGTCCGCTTTTTCGGTCCGTCCGAATTCTACTGTCGATATATTTACTTGTTTCATTCGGAAATTATCTAGCTCGGGAGGCGCACACACCCAGTCATGAAGTTGTAATGAAAGACAACTCTCGTGTACTGATATTGCAAGGTTGTTGCTTACCGTCCCCTGTTCCGTGCACCAACAAGAATCTAGACGTCCTGAAGTTGACCGCAAAACGTGATATGTTGGAATTCTGGAACGTGGAAACGCAAAAAACAAATATTTTGTTTGTGTGCTCATGTGTAATACAGTAACGCAATTAACCGCGTATGTTGCTCTAATATTATTATATAACGATCTATGTTTTGTCGCCCATAATATGTTTACAGCCTTAACCAGAGTGCATCTTAATCCAAAACACATAAAACAACTATGCAATTGTCATCTGGCAGACACAAACTGTATTTTGTTGTATTCTTTTTTCGTCCCAAGACAATTTTGTCTCAACCTTTAAAGCACTAAACCATGCGGTCGAGAAAATCGACCCTATATACGCCTGCACTACTATCTCTTACATTATATGCGTTCAAATTATCGACGGTGTAAAGACTGCACTACTATCACTTACATTATATGCGTCCAAATTATCGAAGGTGGGAAGACTGCACTGCTGTCTCTTACATTGTATGCGTCCAAATTATCGACGATCGGAAGACTGCACTACTATCTCTTACATTATATGCGTCCAAATTATCGACGGTGGGAAGACTGCACTTCTATCACTTACATTATATGCGTCCAAATTATCGACGGTCGGAAGACTGCACTACTATCACTTACATTATATGCGTATAGATTATCGAATGCACTACTATCACTTACAGTGCAGTGTATGCGCGTTCAGATTATCGATTGCACTATTATCACTTACAGTACAGTGTCTGTGCGTTCAGATTATCGATTGCACTATTATCACTTTCAGTATCCAACTTATTGGCGGTCGGAAGACTGCGCTTCTATCACATGTAGTTTACATTATATTTAACCATATTATCGACTGAACTATTATCACTTGCATTATATTTAACCATTTTATCGACTGCACTATTATCACTTGCATTATATTTGTCCAGATTATTGACTGAACTATATCACTTACTGTTACATTATATGCGTCCAAATTACCGATGGCCATACGACTGTACTATTATCACTTACATTATATGCGAACAGATAAGTGTATGTTCTATTATCACTTACATTATATGCGTCCAGATTACTTAATGTACTATTATCACTTACATTTTATGAGTCCCGATTACTGAGTGAACTAGTATCACTTACATAATATGCGTCTAGATAACTGAATGTACTTTTATCACTTAGATTATATGCGTCCAGATTTCTGAATGTACTATTATAGCTCACGTTATATGCGTCCAGATTACTGATTACTAGTAGCATTTACATTCTATACGCATAGATTACTGAATGTACTACATGTATTATCACTTACATGATATGCGTCTAGATAACTGAATGTACTATTATCACTTACATTATATGCGTCCAGATAACTGAATGTACTATTATCACTTACATTATATGCGTCCAATGTACTATTATCACTTACATTATATGCGCCTAGATAACTGAATGTACTAGTATCACTTACATTATATGGGTATAAATTACTGTAAGTACCTTTATAACTTACATTATATGCGTATAGATTACTGTATCTACTTGTATCACTTACATTTTATGCGTATAGATTACTGTATGTTCTTTTATCACTTACATTATATACCTATAGATTATGGAATGTACTATTATCACTTACATTATATGCGTCAAGATTATCAACGGTCGGATAACCCATAAACTTCTCCGTATAGAAAGTATCTGAAAAGGCAGAGATACCGGTCAACAGGCAGAGAAACCGGTCAACATGAATACATGCGGTGATGCTTTCTTTTGATGATCAATTTCATGCATTGTTCAATAATTTAAATTTAAGTTCTTTGTAATTTATTACATATTAAGTTAAACAATACAACGTTAGTCTTTTGTAATTAATTACATAGTAAGTTAAAAATGTAAACTTCAGCCCATAGTAAAAGATAATTCAGTCCAAATATAACTATACGGACCATACGTTCCAGACTATACAAACTCAAGTCATCAATAGGAAAAGACAACCTTTTACAAATATACCCATTTGTATCGCATGAATATTTGCATAGTGTGGAAATATTTGGGGGTCACGTTTATTTGAATGACAATACATTTCCAATAGATTAATGCTGCTTTCGTTTGTACCTCATGTAAATTACCGCAAAAAAATATTTAATTGAGTTCCGACTACTGTCAACATACCCATTTAATAACCGAAAGGACAAGTATTTTGCATACGAAAAATGAGCACATTTTCATTTGCACTTAATCAGATGATTTTCTCTATTCAATAATTTGTTTTGCTGCCCCTAACTTCTTTATCATTCGCTGATTAGAAACACAACACTAGAACACAATAGCTGCGTACCGTAGTATCTCCAGTCCGTGACCGGGGCGACTGCCACCCCGCACGTTATCACGTTCTCTGGGTTGCCTAGCAACGCCGCCGTCAGGAACCCACCGTGCGACTTCAAAAAGACAGACATGAAGAGGTTATTTTGTATTAACATTTATTGCTTTACATGTACATAAAACGTTTCCTGGTTTTACACGTCAATTTTACGCTGAAAGACGATATCGTTTGTTTTAAATATTTTCATTGGTTTGCAGTGTTTGTGTCCATGATTATGAAATGTAAAAATATTGATTGATTTTTTGTTGATTGATTTATTTCGGCATGGAATACACATACATGGACATTCATAACAACATGTTTAATACAGAATCGTATAACACATGAGAATAAATAAACCATGGCATGCACACCAACACCAAGGATAACACAAAAAAGAGCAACTTTTAACCTTATAATAAAGTTCATATATGTACACATTGTTAAATGGAATGATATCACAGATAAATGTCCTAATTTATTATCACAGTACAAATCTAAATTTGGCATTTTGTAATCACAGTTGGGAATAGAATATAAAGGAATATAAAGAAATATATATATGGGTTTAAAAAAAAAGCTAGAAAATACATGAAATTAAGACACAAACTTACACATTACACAATGTCCTTAAAACCTAATAAAACATAATTTAATATCAATTAAAGGAAAGCTGATAAAAACAAAATCACAACTTCAGCAATTATAAAAATCATCAAATGACTAGATCTAGATGAACTGATTAAAATATTCCTATACCGAAACATTAATGATACATAGATAAAAATGATATAAAAATGAGAAAACTATAAACTGTCAATCAGGTACTTTTCAACTGCTACAGCTGGTAGGCTGTTCCACAAGGAGCAACCAAGAAAGCAGAAGGACTTGAAACCAAAATCTTTGACATTTCGAATTGCAAAAGCACCCCTACTACATGACCTTGTCTTATATGAATGGACAGAATCTTGGGGGATAAACGACTCTTCCACATAATCAGGAGCTAAACCATTTTTGACCTTAAAAACATGACAAAGGATAATCTGGTCACCACGTTTGCTGACAGGTAACCAATTAAGAGAGCGGAAGTGTTGTGTTGTATGATATATTTTTAAATTAAAATGTAAATAACGAAATTTCTATTGTTTAAATACAACATGTCTGATAAAATCTGAGTATGATAAACAGATGCATACTAAGTAATTGTTTTTGCCAACAACTCTCAGTAAACCGGAACTCCCTTTAAACTGGATATTTTGTCCGGTCCGTGTTTGGAATAGTTTCGGTTTTACTTTTTTATTTCCTTGCAGCTAAACACTATATTAGAGAGCCGCAAATAAACAAAGTGCAATGATTGTTATTATCATTTCATGAACACTAAATATGTATCTGTACATACATACCACGCCCCAAATAGCGACTTGCGGATCGACGTATTGCTGGCTTTTAAAATATCTGAAACAAGAAGCTTATTAAAGTAAACAACTGTCAGATCAGAAAATGTAAGATTGTTTAACATTGTGTATTTTTTTGTTTTGTAAAACTGCAGCCAGTTACCCATGTAACAAGAAAATAACGAAATGTGGACTCATGTTTGATATATACTAAGATCTATAAAAGAAACTTTCAATTGATTTATAACAGTATATAAAACGCTTTATTAAAAGCGTTATGTCTGTCGCAACAATTTTAATAAAATTACATCGTAACGACTTGTAGTAAGATAGGGCTAATTGATGAATTGAGCGGAACTATTGAGTAAATCTGCATGCACATGTATCGTAAATGGTGGCACTTGGAGTTAGATGTAAGTAGCCTTGGCTAAAAATCCCAAAGAATATTGTCAACTTCCATGGTTTGAGGCGGATGTGCCTTCCTGGCGTGGGAGAGGTCGTAAAGTTGAATGTATCCTTAATACACATGACGCGTTCAATTGCTCTTATTTTGAATGACAAGAACCAGTCCTACCTAGGTGAAATAAAAAAAGTAAATCCACATTTTCCCGACAAAATATAGCTTAACTATTAACTCTGACACTGATATTTCCCGCGCAACATTCACAATTACGTGTTGATTGTATCAACATAGCGTGACGTCACAGCGGTTACCTGCCAGCAGCTATGATGTCCTTGACCTCCAAGTTGCCTAGGCGTTTGTGGACCGCGTGCATCCACTGATCGCCACGCCCTCCTGAACCCCGAACTTCTACATACACGATGATCAAATCATTTGTAATACACTGCAAGAGAAGCATGCAGATTCATTTGATTGAACAAAGGAATACATACACAACTCAAATTTTTTTATAGCTTGTTTAAATTCAGCCTTCACGTTTGACAGTATTAAAAGATTTAAAACTGACCGAGCTAAATATATTGCTGGCGTCGTCGTCATCAGCATCGTTATCATTATTATAATCGAATTGATCCTTGCGGACAGGGTCTATGAATTAACATGTTAGCGCTTCTCTTACCAACTTAAAAGTTATTTCTAGCTAAAAATAGCAAATGTATCAAGTTTGAGCAATTATCCATATGAACATACGATTAAGAAATCGTAGAGGTTTGATAAGTTTTATATTGAAATCATAATATGTATTTTATTAAGCAGGGTCAGACAAACAATATAACGTATCTGATATGACTGTTGTACGTATACCAAATGATCATTATAAACCGTGAGGTTCGGGCCAGCTGGGGCAATTTCAATGGTCCTACAACATATCGTTTACAATTTACAATGCAATATACGAGTTTGTACGAATTATTATAATCACTTTTTTTATTACGTTGAGAAGATTGAAGTTCAGAGGTATGTGTACTGCTAATTTTTATTTAATGAAGGCCAAATGATAAGGATGCAAATACGCCAGTAATAAACGCCACGTCATACGTAAAATTTGACACCTACAAACTCATAAAAACATACATACAGCTATTCAATAAATGTGACATCATCGCTCGCTATTATTAACAACTTCAATATTGAGTCAAGTGCCCGTGATTACCCCATACCTGGAAGTGCTCCCAGCCGACCTCGTACTCTTGCGTGACGAGCTGCTGGCCCGGAGAGCCGTACACCTTGAAGAGGGCGTGGAATTTGATCACCTGGTCCTTCTTGAGTATCGGCGGGTAGAGAACCTTCACCCACGTGTCTGATATAGGAAATACTTGAGCCGCATCATGCGAAAATGGGTTTTATTTCATATGCGACCAGCTTAGCTCCAGACAAGCCTACGCAGTCGCACAGTCTTACAAGAAGCTACGCTGTCCGCGTTGAAGTCACGCAAGATAACGTGGTCTCATTAGCGGCCGGGGTTGCTCCTGAACAGAATTCACGGTTGCGTAGACTGATCTGGAGCTATGCTAGCCCAATATGGTATAATACCAAGTTTAGCATGACGCGGGTCACATGATGATGGTTGTCAACATATATACAGGTTGACTTAGTGGAATGTGAACTAGAGAGAAGACAACAGCCTGACCGGGATAACATTAGAGTCGCGTTCTGAGAAAACTGGGTTTAATGCATGTGCGTAAAGTGTCATTCCAGATTAGCCTGTGCAGTCCGCACAGACTAATCCGGGACAACACTTTCCGCCTAAATTGGATTTTTGCTAAGAAGGGACTTCATTTAAACGAAAAATGTCATAAAAGCGGAAAGTGTCGTCCCTGATTAGCCTGTGCGGACTGCAGAGACTAATCTGGAACGACACTTTACGCACAGTTTTTTTCAGAACGCTTCTCATTTTGATAAGCTCTCGTACATATGTTACGACTCGTATGCCGATTTGACCACGGATTCCTTTACACATTTTATAAACGGTAGAGTGAGGGTGACGGGCTAACAAACACATAGTCATCATTAAGAGCTACTTGCGAAATTATACTTAAGGGTCTACCGAACGTAATGAGGATAAGTGTTCGACTACGCAGCCATGCAAAACATATGTACTGCGGGAACACATTATGTACTTACACTCGTTATTCTCGAGTGGTATCTGCTAGAACACATTATGTACATACACTCGTTATTCTCGAGTGGTATCTGCTGGAACAAATTATGTACTTACACTTGTTATTCTCGAGTGGTATCTGCTAGAACACATTATGTACATACACTCGTTATTCTCGAGTGGTATCTGCTGGAACACATGATTTACTTACACTCGTTATTCTCGAGTGGTATCTGCTGGAACACATGATGTACATACACTCGTTATTCTCGAGTGGTATCTGCTGGAACACATGATGTACATACACTCGTTATTCTCGAGTGGTATCTGCTGGAACACATGATGAACATACATTCGTTATTCTCTAGTGGTATCTGCTGGAACACATGATGTACATACACTCGTTATTCTCGAGTGGTATCTGCCGGTATGTACTTACACTCGTTATTCTCGAGTGGTATATGCTGGAACACATGATGAACATACACTCGTTATTCTCGAGTGGTATCTGCTGGAACACATGATGAACATACACTCGTTATTCTCGAGTGGTATCTGCTGGAACACATGATGAACATACACTCGTTATTCTCGAGTGGTATCTGCTGGAACACATGATGTACATACACTCGTTATTCTCGAGTGGTATCTGCTGGAACACATGATGAACATACACTCGTTATTCTCGAGTGGTATCTGCTGGAACACATTATGAACATACACTCGTTATTCTCGAGTGGTATCTGCTGGAACACATGATGAACATACACTCGTTATTCTCGAGTGGTATCTGCGGGAACACATTATGTACTTACACTCGTTATTCTCGAGTGGTATCTGCTGGAACACATGATGTACATACACTCGTTATTCTCGAGTGGTATCTGCTGGAACACATTATGTACTTACACTCGTTATTCTCGAGTGGTATCTGCTGGAACACATGATGTACTTACACTCGTTATTCTCGAGTGGTATCTGCTGGAACACATAATTACTTACACTCGTTATTCTCGAGTGGTATCTGCTGGAACACATGATGTACATAGACTCGTTATTGTCGAGAGGTATCTGCCGGTATGTACTTTCACTCGTTATTGTCGAGAGGTATCTGCTGGAACACATGATGTACATAGACTCGTTATTCTCGAGTGGTATCTGCTGGAACACATGATGTACTCACACTCGTTATTGTCGAGAGGTATCTGCCGGTATGTACTTACACTCGTTATTGTCGAGAGGGATCTGCTGGAACACATTATGTACTTACACTCGTTATTGTCGAGAGGTATCTGCCGGTATGAACTTACACTCGTTATTCTCGAGTGGTATCTGCTGGAACACATTATGTACTTACACTCGTTATTCTCGAGTGGTACATGCATCTGCTGGTATGTACTTACACTCGTTATTCTCGAGAGGTATCTGTTGGAACTCCACCTTGGGGAACGCCTTGCCCTGCCGGAACGTCCTCAGCGCTTGGTTGTCTTCGAGCATCGACACTTCATAAATGACAAATACCATGACAACACTTGTATAAGGTCTACATCTGACAAAACTGTTCATTTAATTGAATTTCAATCAAATCAACGATACTAATTTATCTTCCCTCAGAATGTGCTCTAGCAACAATCCTTCGCACAATACGGACTGCTCAAAGTGGTTTTTATGGTAACATCACTGGCTGTTTAATAGTAAATAAAGGCTTAATAAATCATTTTAGCGTCTTCACTCTTAATGGGTCAATTAACAACGAATTGGAGATTGCAGGCCTATATATTAAACCTTATTTGGCTGTTTTTACAATTATTGTATTTTTTTTTGTTTCTCCAAACAACGGCGAATGTAACGTTTCGTACAGAACGACAAAGATTGGTCAAAACATAGAAAAAATCTTAAAATTTAAACTTTTGATACAAGCACAAGGGGCATACCCGATATGTTTGGCACTGCCATGATCTGGTGGCTCGGGACCCCGGGCCCCTTGCACGAGAGCACGTAAAACTGGCCCCTGACACTGAACGAGGCGTCCACGTACAGACAGTCGGGGTCAAGGTCGCACGTGATGCACTGGGGCTGCCGGAAGTCAGGGTCAGTTTTGTCTGTGGTAGAACTGCGGAAAGATAAATACTTGAACTCAGAGAATGAGTAATTGTACATAAGAAACATAGAATAAAGTTGAGTTCAATTTAAACACGATGGTTGGTAAAATGAAGTCACACTTCATGATAAACATGGTCTCGTGCATATGTATTGACGAATTGTGTCGATGAAATAAACAGATATTGCTTTAAAATATAAAATCTAAGTCAATGTACACTACTGCAGTATTCATTTACATGATGGACGGACATTTGTTTTGGCTTTGTTTACAGAAAAAAAGACAAGACAATCTGATTCACTGCGCCTTTGTACAAGTCGTGTTCAAGTTTTTGCAGAATTTAGGCTATTAAATCCATCGAAACCACGCTTTGAAACTACTACTTAATAGCCACGAGACGAATTAGCGCATACCATTCCAATGCACATCTAACGTACTTCAAACAATTGTACTAATAATGGAGATCTGACAATGTCTAATATGGTGCTCCTTTCGGAATTTTAACGTGTTAAACGTATAATTATTTATGCAAATTCAGAATGTGTCTCTTTAAGTAATTATATAAACCACGCCAAACATAAACACAGTCTAGTTGAGCCTCGCTCTGGGTAAACCTGGCTTAATACATGTGCGTAGATGAACGTGCAAGATTAGTCTGTGCAGTCCGCACAGGCTCAATAATGTCGACACTTCCAGCTTTTATGGAAGACTCTTCTACACAAAAATCCAGTTTAAACGGAAAGTGTTGTCCCTGATTAGCCTGCGCGGACTATGAACAAGTTGTCCCTGATTAGCCTGTGCGGACTATGAACAAGTTGTCCCTGATTAGCCTGCGCGGACTATGAACAAGTTGTCCCTGATTAGCCTGTGCGGACTATGAACAAGTTGTCCCTGATTAGCCTGCGCGGACTATGAACAAGTTGTCCCTGATTAGCCTGTGCGGACTATGAACAAGTTGTCCCTGATTAGCCTGCGCGGACTATGAACAATGCCAAATATAATTGTCCCTGATTAGCCTGCGCGGACTATGAACAAGTTGTCCCTGATTAGCCTGTGCGGACTATGAACAATGCCAAATATAATTGTCCCTGATTAGCCTGCGCGGACTATGAACAAGTTGTCCCTGATTAGCCTGCGCGGACTATGAACAATGCCAAATATAATTGTCCCTGATTAGCCTGCGCGGACTATGAACAATGCCAAATATAATTGTCCCTGATTAGCCTGCGCGGACTATGAACAATGCCAAATATAATTGTCCCTGATTAGCCTGCGCGGACTATGAACAATGCCAAATATAATTGTCCCTGATTAGCCTGTGCGGACTATAAACAATGCCAAATATAAACAAAAACTAGTTGAGCCTTGCTCTGAGTAAATCAGGCCTAATAGTTGTGCGTAAAGTATCGTTCGAGATTCTGCAGTCTTTTCAGTCAAATGTTAATCTGGTTGACACTTAGTTTAGACACATCCATTAAGCCCGGTTTATCCAGCGGCCGGTATAATTACGATACCTGTATGCGGTCGGTATAATTACGATACCTGGATAATTGCAATACCTGTATAGATGTCTTTCCATGGGCGTGGAGTTCTTAGACGCAAGAAAATACCTGCAATTCAAACAAATTACAAGTATCAAACGAACACTTTAAACCTGCGACTTCTTAATTAAGTAATTACATACACTCGTGCTAAATGACAAAATTGACATAAACGGTGTATAATTTTCATTGCATATATTCTGTGAACAAACTACGTACTTTAAACGATGCAGTACACTGCATGTATTTAAAGGCGATTGGGGAGAGTTTGAATAGTTTAACGTTATACGGAACAGTTGGGCGCGATCACTTTAAATTGTGCCTGTGATATATCTATAGCCAATCGTTTGTTAATGAAACGTGATTATCAGCCAAAATGTATCAGCAGTTAAAATATTAAAGTGCTTTTTAATACATGCGGTATGCGTCCTTAGTAATGTTTTATGCATTAATTGATAGATATGGTTTAAATATCTTTAAAAAAATACACTATGTTATTTCTAATTACAACATTGATGAATAATGACGGCTTTGCATATAAAGCCAAGAATTTATAGCGATACTTTAGAAAATAAGTTGTATGTTTTTTGTCTAAAAATGGATAAACTGCTGCCGTCGTTACTGGCTAACATAACTGCTGCCGTCGTTACTGGCTAACATAGAATATATAATGTGCTACTACACAAACTTATTTCCTGATTGCACGCCCATTGTATACTATACTTTCAGTTTAGACCTTTCAAAAAAGTAACACGAAACCTTCCAAATTGAGCCGCAATATGGTAAGATGAAACAAGAAAAAGGATCTGCAAATCTTGAGAATAAGCAGTTTATTTGATAGTTTTTAAATAAGCTAAAATACTCGCTTACACTTCACTGAGATCTGGATTGTAGCCGACAATCTTGAGCACGTTTATGGGTCCCGCTGTCACAAAGTAGCTCGACCCGACCCCCTGTGAATAGCAAGAAACATCGCACTGTACCATACGCATTCACAGTCTGAATTGCTGCTCCGTACGGCGCAGACATTTGAAGCAGTTTGTGCGATATCGCAGTATATTCCACGTATAAATGTACAGAACATGTCTACAATTAATTACTGTTTCCAATAGTATATAAATCATATAAAATTATGTACATGTACATGATACATTCATTTTCATTCGCAATTTAAATCCTTTTGTCATAGTAACGTTTTTCTTCAACACCGCATCATGCGGCGTCTAATCTGGGTCTACGCTCTTTGCCAATGCCTTTTTTCTAGACTTTAGGCATACATGGGTTAACCGCTGCATGTAAGAGGATCAACAGATTGACAAGATGATTTAAGCGCACGTGGTTTGCTACGAAACCCATTGAAATGTCTGCACAAACTAAATGGGACGCATGCACTCCTAAAACTAACCCCTATTCTTTAGTTGACACAAAAAGAAGTACATAAATACAGAAAGGATGCACAAGAAGTAGCACTATAACTGATAGCTACCCCTTTAAGAGGGGCATCCACTTGAGTGATGTGCTTGAAGCTGTCCGTGTCGACATCTTTCTGAGACAGAATCAGGAAGTATGCGTCCCTCTCTGACGTAACTACCGGGGATGACTGAAAAGTACGTGCGCGTCCACTTTAAATGACAGCCACTTCGAGAGTACTAACACGTTAGATGTGAACGTAGAAACAATGTTTCATTTCACTAGCGTTACTTAAACACATTTGTAAACAGTTCTTGAATACAACGAAATGTAAATTTTGCTTGATGAGCATTGCACCTACACTGCACATTTTTTTAAAGTGTGCATTGACTCGGATTGAATGATGTCAATTATTTTTAACAGAAAAAACATATATACTAACTATGTTTAATACAGGCATAATCATGTCATCACATAGGATACAACGCGACATCAATAAAGGCACTCGCATGTCTTTGCGAATTGAAACCATAGCCAAAAACTTTACTAACCATATCTAGCCAGCCTGATTCTGCAACAGTTCTAAAATTCTGAAACAGATTTAATACGAACGCTAATATCATCCAAACCAATTGGCAAGTGTTATTCGGAAAACAATATAACATCAAAATACATGTTCCATGTTTTTCTTACATTTATGATCATAATAATACAAACATATATAATTGTATAAGGTCACAGACTGCATTCAGTATATAATTGTATAAGGTCATAGACTGCATTCGGTATATATTTGTACAAGGCCACAGACTGCATTCAGATGTATCAAACTCTACCTGAAGGTGATCAAATTAATCGCCTTTGATGTATCTATAAGAAGAATGTGTATGCCCATATTTTGTATTATTAAATGTACTATTTGAGTTTAACCCATTTATGCCTAGCGTATAGAAAAAAGGCCTTGGCAAACAGCGTAGACCCAGATGAGACGCCGCATGATACGGCGCCTCACCAGGGTCTGCGCTGTTTGTTTAAAGGAATTCCTGTAAGAAATATTCTGAATATAGAAATAAATATACTAAACATTCCTAATTTTGGAAATAAATTGATCGAATTTAGAAGGATGGGAGAGTCCACTTGGCATAAATGGGTTAAGTACTCTGCCAACACTTACATCCCAACACGTGGTGGATATTGCATCGCAGATCGACACGATGGACACGTTGTGATGTCTGTTTAACCACGTGACTAGCACGTGCCTGGAATCTCGCCACGTGACGGACGTAAAATAATAGTCACTGAAGCAAAAACAAACAAACGAACATATTATTAATTAAAAATGTGTTAATTAATTGCAATGCCTTGTTTAATATAACATTAAATACAATACCGTAACTGTATTTTAAGCAATAAGAAACATAACTGTAGTAACGATGGTTAGTAAGTCCCGACAAAACACAATTTTCATATTTTATATTGTGGTAAATTTCATTTTTTAACTTTATAAAAAAGTACAAGTACAGCTATCAAAATGTTTGAAGAACACGCAAAGCTGTTTGAAGCAACGAACTTCAGTTGCACTATTAAAAGATAAAACATCTACCATAAAATGTTCATTTTTATTGTGTACTTGTATAACCTTATAGGATAGTATACATGTATAACTATACATGTAACGGAACTGATTTTAAATAACGTGCTTTGTAAATAAATCACGAATAAAATGTAATTCACTCCATTTTGATTTCATGAAGCAAAACACAAAAAACCTATATGATATAAAACATTATCTGAACTAAACAACTGCTATTTAAAATTGAATACTTAGAACTTCACATCCTTTTATAATAGGATCTTAATTCCCACACTGTCACATCACTGACTTAATATGTACAGTTTCTGTAAAGGTGTCATTTGAATATACTGTTTTTGATCATACCATTCGAGGACCCTCACACGCACGGCACGTCGTAACATTCTTAAGACGTACAATGTAACAAATGAGATCATATGAGTCGTGTTCTGAGAAAACTGGGCATAATGCATGTGCGTAAAGTGTCATCCCAGATTAGCCTGTGCAGTCCGCACAGGCTAATGAGGGACGACACTTTTCGCCTTAATTAGATTTTTGTTTAGAAGAGAATTCATTTAAACGAACAATTTCATAAAAGCGGAAAGTGTCGTCCCTGATTAGCCTGTGCGGACTGCACAGGCTAATCTGGGATGACACTTTACGCACATGCATTATGCCCAGTTTTCTCAGAACACGACTCATATGATCTCATTTGTTACATTGTACGTCTTAAGAATGTTACGACGTGCCGTGCGTGCACATGCATTAAGCCCAGTTTTCTCAGAACACTACTCATATAATATGGCATGAGCGCAAACAATATCAACCGTGTCATGCAAAACTGAGAATCATACGCATTCACGTAGTCTGGTCTTCAGCTGTGCTGTCCGCTATAAAGTTACACAATGTTTTGTATCTCATAAGCGGACGAGGGGGCTCCTGATCAGTCTGTGGGGATTCACAGGCTGGTGAGGAACGACGCTGGCCGCACATGGCAAAAACATTTTTCGACTGACGCGACTTATATTTTGTGTGCAATCCATTATCTGATATGCGAAAGCTTACCTCTTTAGAAAGGCATTTGGAGGTGGGAGGGCCTTGGTGGTGTTCGTCATCAGGTTGAAGACTCGAACCTCCACCGATGGATTCCTGGTTCCTGCCTGTATGGGACACACACATGCGTCATAAGTGTGGGTGTACTTATAATGAGGATACTGCTATCTGTCTCACACAAAAAAAAACGTTCTCTTTAAAAGTAATTTATGCTCTTTTTGTGTTTATAGAAACACTATAGATCTTAGTTTGTTTAAAAACTATAATAAATTTATTTGTATTTTAATTCACATAAATGATTTATAAATTGTAGAAACTGCGTGAAAAGCATCAAATGGCAGAATTATAATTAAAACTCACGATTCAAATACGCGATAGACTCAGATTTATCATATGCTAAAGTTATATAAAATGACATAAATCCAATTTCATATTGTTTAATAGCCCATGTATGGCTATTATAAACTGTTATGGAAGGCACCAGATAAACACATACACTTTTTCATCTTAAACATAATTTTATATTAATAGTGTATAAGATTTACGCATATACTAGTGTTGTACTCACCCTACTCCTGTATCTTACCTCCAGATCTCAATTGTAAACACAACAAGGATACATTGACAATTTGAAACCATTCTATATGTATCGCATATACAAATTTCCGAAAATACAAAACAATAAATATCTAAAAAAAAGTAAAATACCCGGCGTATATCTTGATTTTTATATTTGGCTTTCAGAAACGTTTTCCGGGCAGGCTGACCGCGTACTGCAGTGACTTTGATTATTCTGTGATATGGAATATTACATCAAAACAAAGCCCATATTGTTCGTAATGGTACTCTGGTTAAGTAAAACCCGATAATAAACAAAGTTGTTTGTCAATATAAACTGTATTACATAACTTTTTGTACGTATTTTTTGGTTGTATATTATGGTAGAGAACAGAAAGGAAAGCAATTATACCATGATATGCAAGAATTATCTAAAACAAAGGTAAGGTAATAATTGGAAACATGAGAGTTCAAAATGGACAATTTTATACAATTTAATTTAATCTAAAACTAATTAATGCTCAACGTGCATCACGCGTTTATTGCTAATCCGCCGTAAATCAATTAGTTCATAAATTTTTAAAGTGTTTTGCATACACTGTTTATTACAAAGTTTATAATATTTATAAAGTATTCCCGTTTATATTGAATTATATCATTTATGTATACCGTCCTGTGTTTATTTACAATATAAAAAATATTCGTCTCGCAGTCATGCATTTGGAAATGTACGTCACACATGTGAGGTTAGATAATTACACGATTTTTCTCTCATAATGACGCCATACTATTTCGGTACTTTTTTCTCACATTGCAAGTGTCATTGACCGATAGGTTTTCATTAATTTCATACCCGTGTTATTTTATATCTTGAAAGCAATGCTGTTGTATTAGAACAGGCGTTTATCGATAGTCCATTCTGGCTTTCCCTGACGATTTACTTGCCTAGCCATGGACCTGAAATTCCGCGAGATGAAATTTAATACGTTGCAGCATTTTATGTTTACGATTTTCATACCTTCGGATACGGCAGACGTCTGTTTTCCACGTATTTATTCTTGGCGGGCCCGTATAGCGTCATAGTATAGCGCGTGACGTCACGGTCGTCAAAGTGCCCGTAAACCAGCAACGTGCCATCCGCGTTCCACCAGAGAGCTCGGCTGGACTGTAAAATCTCTTCTGTAACAAACGTAATTATATGTGTATATTACGTAGTTCATTAAGTGGGCATCGTTTATGCATTTATCTCTTTTTTTCTCAACTGAATTATTATTTTATGTCTTTTACGCACAACAATGAACATGTGGTAGCATTTTTATTTATTCATGTAGAAAAAAACGTTTGATTTTTTAACAACTTCGTAAACTTATTTTAGTATATATTTGTTAGCATAATATCCTTCCAATGGTAGATTTATCAAAGAACAAAAACAAGACACGCAACAACATTACTTTATGTGATCAAACATCGTTCACAAATTTCTTTAAACCTATTACATTTCCGTAGGCAAATATAGACATTATTTAATACACATGTTTACATTTGATAACAAAGTTATAATGATGATGATGATGATGATGATGGTGATGGTGATGATGATGGTGATGATGATGATGATAATAATAATAATAATAATAATAATAATGATAATAATAATAATAATAATAATAATAATATTAATAATAATAATAATTATTATTATTATTAATAGTCGTGGTCGTCTTCGTCCTCATCAATCTCATCCTCATAATTCTCCTCCTCCACCTCCTCATAAATCATCATAATTATCATCATCATCGTCATCATCATCCTCATCATCATCGTCGTCGTTGTCGTCGTCGTCGTCGTCGTCAACATCATCATCATCATCATCATCATCATCATCATCATCATCATCATCATCATCATCATCACCATCATCATCATCATCATCATCATCATCATCATCATCATCATCATCATCATCATCATCATCATCATCATCATCACCATCATCATCACCATCATCATCATCATCATCATCACCACCACCATCATTATCACCGTCAACATCATCAACATCTTCATCATAATATTAATCATAATAAAAAGTTGTCATATTATTATATCGTAAGGGTGTTGTTTTCATTATTTAACCCAATTATGCCAAGCGTCTAGAAAAAAGGCATTGGCAAACAGCGTAGACCCAGCGGCGTCTCATCCGGGTCTGCGCTGTTTGCTTAAAGGAATTTCTGTAAGACATTTCTAAATATAGAAATAAATATACTAGGCATCCCTGATTTTGGAAATAAATCAAATTTAGATGGACGGGAGAGTCCATTAGGCTTAAATGGGTTAATGAGGGCTTGCTAAAGAGGAGCAGCTCACAGTGAAGGGGATGTTATATCGAAACACAGCTAAAAGAGCTATTCGCTGTCAGTATTAGGGCCGTTGTTTTACCTGATTTATGTTTATGATAACGTTGAAAACCTTGTTGGTATTACTCGTCTGTTTGCTGAAGATACTTCATTATCATGTACTACATCAAAATTAGCCTATCTCGAAGCTAGTTTGAAGCATGACTTTTACCTAATGATCGAAGACGTTGGTCAATGGGCGGCTTGTTGATTTTAATCCCGAGACAACAACTTCAGCAATTGTATATACAACATAAAAGAAAATTCCCTTCCACAAATTTATGTCTGGTTAAGCACTCGTAACATTTGTTGATAATCACAAACATCTTGATCTGACGTTATGCAGCGAAGGCAAATGGAACTAACAAATAGTTTTGCGAAAAGTTAAGTATAATCTTTCAAGATAATATCTTATTGAAAAATACGTTCATGCGACCATTTAAAGAACACGCGTGCAATGTTTGGGACTAAAATATATTGTACGAAAAAGCATCATTAGAAAGAAACAAACAAAAATGAAGCCGCAAGAATAATCTCGGGCCTAACAAGATCTGTCTCGCATCTTAACCCATTTATGTCTAGCGTCTAGAAAAAAGGCCTTGGCAAACAGCGTCTCATCAGGGTCTGCGCTGTTTGCTTAAAGGAATTTCTGTAACAAATATTCTAAATATAGAAATAAATATACAAGACATCCCTAATTTTGGAAATAAATTGATCCAATGTAGAAGGATGGGAGAGTCCACTAGGCATAAATGGGTTAATTTGTATAACGGTCAGTGTCCCAATTACCTTACTAACATTCTTCCATACACAGTTCATGAACACTCCTAACACTTGATAATTTTATCAAGAATAACTTTACGTTACTCACGCTCGTTTATACAATATGTCGTGAATCTATGGAATTCGTTACATATTGACATCCAAAAGATTGACACATTTCAAAATTTAAAACGTTAAGCCGACAATCTCCAGTACTTATACACTGGAGATAAATATTCATCCAGTGTACATGCCCGTTTTAGAAATAACTCCACTAACCTTAATTCAGTCCTTATCAATAATCATTTAGCAAACAATCTCCTATGTACATTCGGAAACGAGGATGAAACTGTTGTGAATCACGTGTTTAAGTGTCCTATTTACCGTTTACAAATTACCATGACTATTAATGGGGAAGCATAGTTAAATATTTATTCGGTAACTTGGCTACGGGTCCTCTAAATCATTCCTAGAAAAAGTGTGCACTGCAAACAAACATTCTATGAATATTCGTAGCTACGGATCCAATAATGCTTCCTCACCTTCATACAACCAGTCGGTGACGCCGTTATATACAGCCTCCATCGCCCCATCCGTCGTCAAGGCAACGTACGTATTGCTTTCGACGTCATTTAATAAATATAAGTTGTTTTGTACGACGACAGCCTGTCAAATTTAAATATAAGGCAAATCATTGAAAGCATGACACTATTAATGGGACTTGTTCTTTAATGCTTTTAAAAACAAATACATATTATTTAGAATATTCTAAAATAATTAGTATAGCAAAATATACAATAACAAAAACAACAATTTTTGAAAAGTGACCTTTCACGGTATTTTAACCCGTGACCTCGGGAAGCAAAGTTGTCCGTGCTGCCATTGGACCATTATGACTTTCGGAATGGCTTGCGTATTCCGAAGTTATGTTAGATTGAGACATATTTTCCAAATTATCGATGAAAAAGTGTAACACACGCTTTCTTAATTTACACATATTGATTGACGGTTATCAATGAACGGAACGATATTTTAACATTCAATTTACTCTAGATTATAATTTAACATCTATAAATTTATATATTTTTTGAAAAATTCATTTTGAAAAAAACTGTGAACAAGCCCAATTTATATACCATAAAACGCCACGTTAGTTATGTTTAAACATAACAATCCAAACTAAATACCACCGAAATCCTAAGACTTGTAATGGCACATGAGTAAATTCCAGGGTGGTATAAGTACTAAGGGCCTGCAAATGGGATACAGAACCCGCCATCCCTCCAGAGAAGATATCGAATCCGTAACCGCATATCAAAACGTGTACACGATTGATAACTAATGTCTTAGAGTATGCATTAAAATTAAAACGTTTGTTTTAAATCTTTTTTTGCCATGCATGTAATAAACTATAATAATCTATATATAGGAACACATTTGGTAAGAACGAATATAAGTCAAAATGCAAATGAAAATTTACATCTGAGAAATTGTTATATTTTACAATTCCAAAACGCTATCTTGCATCGATCAAATGAGTATGTTACTAATTTGTCGATAGGATGTGCTATTGACACGTTTTATCATTTTGTATCGTCTTAACATATTTTTGGACCAACGCTCGAATGCATCCCGTTTAGGCATTGTCTACTTATCAGACTGTTACCCACTGGCGACCACGTGACGCACTGAAAGGTCAGCTCGGCCATGTCTAATTACCAGACTGTTACCCACTGGCGACCACGTGACGCACTGAAAGGTCAGCTCGACCATGTCTACTCACCAGACTGTTACCCACTGGCGACCACGTGACACACTGTAAGGTCAGCTCGACCATGTCTACTTACCAGACTGTTACCAACTGGCGACCACGTGGCGCATTGAAAGGTCAGCACGACCATGTCTACTTACCAGACAATTACCCACTGGCGACCACGTGACACACTGAAAGGTCAGCTCGGCCATGTCTACTTACCAGACTGTTACCCACTGGCGACCACGTGACGCACTGAAAGGTCAGCTCGACCATGTCTACTTACCAGACTGTTACCCACTGACGACCACGTGACACACTGAAAGGTCAGCTCGACCATGTCTACTTACCAGACTGTTACCCACTGGCGACCACGTGACGCACTCAAAGGTCAGCTCGACCATGTCTACTTACCAGAATGTTACCCACTGGCGACCACGTGACACACTGAAAGGTCAGCTCACCCTTGTCTACTTACCAGACTGTTACCCACTGGCGACCACGTGACACACTGAAAGGTCAGCTCGACCATGTCTACTTACCAGACTGTTACCCACTGGCGACCACGTGACACACTGAAAGGTCAGCTCGACCATGTCTTCTTACCAGACTGTTACCCACTGGCGACCACGTGACGCACTGAAAGGTCAGCTCGATCATGTCTACTTATCAGACTGTTACCCACTGGCGACCACGTAACACACTGAAAGGTCAGCTCGACCATGTCTACTTACCAGACTGTTACCCACTGGCGACCACGTGACGCACTGAAAGGTCAGCTCGACGACTGTTACCCATTGGCGACCACGTGACACACTGAAAGGTCAGCTCGACCATGTCTTCTTACCAGACTGTTACCCACTGGCGACCACGTGACGCACTGAAAGGTCAGCTCGACCTTGTCTACTTACCAGACTGTTACCCACTGGTGACCACGTGACACACTGAAAGGTCAGCTCACTCTCGTTTACTTACCAGACTGTTACCCACTGGCGACCACGTAACACACTGAAAGGTCAGCTCGACCATGTCTACTACTTACCAGACTGTTACCCACTGGCGACCACGTGACACACTGAAAGGTCAGCTCGACCATGTCTTCTTACCAGACTGTTACCCACTGGCGACCACGTGACACACTGAAAGGTCATATCACCCTTGTCTACTTACCAGACTGTTACCCACTGGCGACCACGTGACACACTGAAAGGTCAGCTCGACCATGTCTACTTACCAGACTGTTACCCACTGGCGACCACGTAACACACTGAAAGGTCAGCTCGGCCATGTCTACTTACCAGACAGTTACCCACTGGCGACCACGTGACACACTGAAAGGTCAGCTCGACCATGTCTACTTACCAGACTGTTACCCACTGGCGACCACGTGACACATTGAAAGGTCAGCTCCCATTGTCTACTAACCAGACTGTTACCCACTGGCGATCACGTGACGCACTGAAAGGTCAGCTCACCCTTGTCTACTTACCAGACTGTTAACCACTGGCGACCAAGTGACACACTGAAAGGTCAGCTCGGCCGTGTCTACTTACCAGTCTGTTACCCACTGGCGACCATGTGACGCACTGAAAGGTCAGCTCGTCCTTGTCTTCTTACCAGACTGTAACCCACTGGCGACCACGTGACGCACTGAAAAGTCAGCTCACCCTTGTCTACTTACCAGACTGTTACCCACTGGCGACCACGTGACGCACTGAAAGGTCAGCTCGCCCTCCTGCTGTGGCGTTGATGGGCCCACGAGATCACGGTGGGAACTGAAACATCCAGCACACAATATTGATGCGGAGGCTGTGAGCTGTCGTATATGGATTTAGGTCAGAACAAAACACTGTCCGCGTCGAATTCAACGATATAAGCGTAATATTTTAGCATATGTAGCGAAATACCGACGTAGCGCAGGAATTATTGTCAAGGATTGAATATAATTAATTAACTTATCAATAAGCATCATATTTATAATAGTTTACGAGATTGAGAAAGCTATATTTTGCCTCGCTCGTGACTAATGGAACAGGTATGACGAGAAATGACACTTTATCTTAAACATTTCTAAAAACTTCAAATCAATGACCAAAACTTATTCGAAACAAATTTGTACATACCGTGTTTTAATGTTGAACAGTTTATATTTCGCTACAAATGAATGTCTGTATATCTGAAACAAAAAGGAAAAACATCATGAGCAAATGTACAGTAAAATGACTCGAACAGCCGTTATGTATATCACCAAAAATGTATCCGTATGATTGCCATTAGAAACTAACAATTGCATTACTATGTAACCGAGTATTATTTCACATTTTCGTAAACGAAATCAATACTTTTAAATATTAAAATAAGGAAGGGTAATGTCGAATGTGAACACAAGACCTATTATTATGAAAGCAATATTTGTACTACATGAAAGCCATCAGTAATCGACTAACTAAAGCAACTGTCCTTACATAATTGATATCGTATGGTAAAATGGCGAATTTTCCATCTGCCGAGATCTCGTAGGACTCTGTGTTGAGCTCCCTCTGAAAAGGAAGACGACAGTGTCTTGCAATGACGCACACCATAATTGTGCTCAAGTAACAATAAGACACATAAACCTGAAGTAACCTCAGTTTTATGGTATGGATTACACGTATAATTGTAAAGAAGTAAATAATGAGGTATACCTGAAACAACAAAATTTTAACGGCGTTGACTACAAGCACATTTTGTTTAAAATCTTAATAAAGCAAACTTGAACCAACCACCATTTATAGTATGGACTACGTGTATATTTACCAAATAATTAATAATGATGCAAACCTGAAACAACCACATTCGTATCAAAAGTATGTTTTTATGTTAAGAATTGTTGATGTGAATATTTGTATGTTCGTGTGATTCTTTCTTGTTTTGTACACGACGCATAAAAAAATTGTTGTGAATAACTACCAAGGCAACTTAGAGTGAAATACTTGAAACTGCAGGTTTCTTTTGTTTCAAATACACTTATGTTACAAAAACGTTTGTAGCTTCAAGAACAATACTTCACAAAGTCATAACTCTTCAGTTATCACAAGGAGCAAGCATGTGTTTATTTTACACCATTAATACTATTGCGTGTAATGAATGTTCAAAGTCAACGTTCCTTGTATTCATACACGAGTATTAATACATTTTGATGACAATACATATTAAGATCAGATAAATTAAAAAACAGGCAAAAGAGTTAACCTTTGCAAAATTTACTACTCGTATTAAATTTACAAAGTTTTCTCAATTATATGCCTAAGTAAAGCATGCATTTTATCATACGTTTTTGTTCATTCTGGATATAAATGAAAAACGTCATCCTGGATAAAAATGAAAAACGTGACGTGTATATTTTCAAATTACTAAGCTTAACTTAAAAGGATCTTTTCACGCTTTGGTAAATTGACAAAATTGAAAAAAGTTGTTTCAGATTCGCAAATTTTCGTTTTAGTTATGATATTTGTGAGGAAACAGTAATACTGAACATTTACCATGGTCTAATATAGCAATTATATGCATGTTTTGACGATTTTAAAACCTAAAAGTTATAAAGCGTTGCAACGCGAAACGATTGAATAATTTGGAGAGTTCTGTTTTTGTCGTTAAATTTTGTGAAACTACGAAGATTGCTTATATAAGGTATAAAATACTTTCTGCATATGTACTCGGCGGAATAGCTCAGTAGGCTAAAGCGTTTTTACTTCAGGACTCTGGCAGGACTCCAGGGGTCACTGGTTCGAAACCTGGTTCGGGCAATGTTCTTTTCCTTTTTTAAATTTTATTCTTGATTTTTTTCTGGAGCTTTTACGATCCAATGTTTACATTTATCGATATAAAGCATTTTATGAATAAGTTAAAAAATGCCAAAATCTGTGAAAAGGCCCCTTTAAACACTCAGTAACTTATTTCCTTAATATACAACTTATTGAGCAAACGCAGCACCAATTCTTTATTTTTAACACATCTCTATACTAAGCGTTAAATTGGTAAATTGTTAAGTTGGTTACTTAAAAAACGTGCCCTGTTGCACAACTCGTTGGTTTCACTCAGACTTTCGCATTGAACACGTGTATTGTGTTCGATATTTGTTGTTAGTGATCATTACGTTATGCAATAACGTAGTTCCAGTACTCATGTTAGTGATCATTACGTTATGCAATGTCATAGTTCCAGTACTCATGTTAGTGATCATTACGTTATGCAATGTCATAGTTCCAGTACTCATGTTAATGATCATTACGTTATGCAATGTCATAGTTGCAGTACTCATGTTAGTGATTATTACGCTATGCAATGTCATAGTTCCGGTACTCATGTTAGTGATCATTACGTTATGCAATGTCATAGTTCCAGTACTCATGTAAGTGATCATTACGTTATGCAATGTCATAGTTCCAGTATTCATGTTAGTGATCATTACGTTATGCAATGTCATAGTTCCAGTACTCATGTTAGTGATCATTACGTTATGCAATGTCATAGTTCCAGTACTCATGTTAGTGATCATTACGTTATGCAATGTCATACTTCCAGTACTCATGTTAGTGATCATTTCGTTATGCAATGTCATAGTTCAAGTAATTCATGTTAGTGATCATTACGTTATGCAATGTCAAAGTTCCAGTACTCATGTCAGTGATTATTACGTTATGCAATGTAATAGTTCCAGTACTCATGTTAGTGATCATTACGTTATGCAATGTCATAGTTCCAGTACTCATGTTAGTGATCATTATGTTATGCAATGTCATAGTTCCAGTACTCATGTAAGTGATCATTACGTAATGCAATGTCATAGTTCCAGTACTCATGTTAGTGATCATTACGTTATGCAATTTCATAGTTCCAGTACTCATGTTAGTGATCATTACGTAATGTAATGTCATACTTCCAGTACTCATGTTAGTGATCATTACGTAATGCAATGTCATAGTTCCAGTACTCATGTTAGTGATCATTACGTTATGCAATGTCATAGTTCCAGTACTCATGTTAGTGATCATTTCGTTATGCAATTTCATAGTTCCAGTACTCATTACGTTATGCAATGTCATAGTTCCAGTACTCATGTCAGTGATCATTACGTAATGACATGTCATAGTTCCAGTACTCATGTTAGTGATCATTACGTTATGCAATGTCATAGTTCCAGTACTCATGTTAGTGATCATTACGTTATGCAATGTCACAGTTTCAGTACTCATGTTAGTGATCATTACGTTATGCAATGTCATAGTTCCAGTACTCATTTCGTCATGCAATGTCATAGTTCCAGTACTCATGTTAGTGATCATTACGTAATGCAATGTCATAGTTCCAGTACTCATGTTAGTGATCATAACGTTATGCAATGTCATAGTTCCAGTACTCATGTTAGTGATCATTACGTTATGCAATGTCATAGTTCCAGTACTCATTTACTAGTGATCATTACGTTATGCAATGTCATAGTTCCAGTACTCATGTTAGTGATCATTACGTTATGCAATGTCATAGTTCCAGTACTCATGTTAGTGATCATGACGTTATGCAATGTCATAGTTCCAGTACTCATTACGTTATGCAATGTCATAGTTCCAGTACTCATTACGTTATGTAATGTCATAGTTTCAGTACTCATGTTAGTGATCATTACGTTATACAATGTCATAGTTCCAGTACTCATGTTAGTGATCATTACGTTATGCAATGTCATAGTTCCAGTACGCATTACGTTATGCAATGTCATAGTTCCAGTACTCATTACGTTATGTAATGTAATAGTTCCAGTACTCATTACGTTATGCAATGTCATAGTTCCAGTACTCATGTTAGTGATCATTACGTTATGCAATGTCATAGTTCCAGTACTCATGTTAGTGATCATTACGTTATGCAATGTCATAGTTCCAGTACTCATTACGTTATGCAATGTCATAGTTCCAGTACTCATGTAAGTGATCATTACGTTATGCAATGTCATAGTTCCAGTACTCATTACGTTATGCAATGTCATAGTTCCAGTACTCATTTACTCGTACAGCTTCGTAATTGGCCTCATTTTTTTATCGGACAAAAAAAGAGCTATACCAGTGGCATCTTTAGAGTAATTTAGTATTTAAGTAAATTTTATATTAATCTATGCAAATAAAAAGCATCAGGTACGAGTGCAAACGCACCATAAATATTTGGCTAAATTTTGTACAAATCATACAGATTTAGCAAATAGAGTGTTAATAGTAAATTCAATATTACACGCATACACATAACAGTGACTAGTTAATTGACAAAATACGCGTACACCATGTGTAATTGTACACTGTATTGAGCAATATAATTTATATGGGTACAAAAAAAGCTTTGATGATATAATTTTGAACGTGATACTTTTTTTCTATTGGACAACAAGTGTGCATGTACTGAAAGGCACTAATTGTGAATGTTGATAGAAAGAAATAAGAATTTCAGAAATTATTTATGGCATCTTTTGTTTTCTTTCTTTCCGTAATGCCGCAAATATTGGCACATTGCGGATTTCCTAATGGCCTACATCATTTCACAAATACGGTATCGGAACATATACTATGGCACCAAGGATTTGCCAGGGGCTTCTTTAATCAGTGCCGGTCAGTCACTTAGAATAACAGAAGCGCGTTTAATTAAAGTCTATTGTCTTGGGACGGTCAGATGACTTTGATACGATCACAGACACTCTCGGTGTATTATAGCGTAATATGGCGTATTTCTGTTTTGAATCATTTCTGCGCTTATTGATTAAATTTATTGACACGAAATCTCAGATATTTGCTGGTAAAATTCAACAAAATATATCATGACACTGGCAATTAGATAAAAGCATATGAGCCACGTCGTGCGAAAATGAGTCTTAAGCCATATGCGGCCAGCAAAGCTCCAGCCCAGCCCGCTTCCGCGCAGTTTGGTTACAAGCTACTGCATCCGCTATAAAGTTGCGCGAGATATGCGGACAGGATAGCTGCTGACCAGACTGCGCGTATTCGCCGGCTGTAATAGAGCTTCGCATGCTGCCTATGAAATACGACCCATTTTTACATGACGCAGATCATACTTTGCATCGTTACTACTAATATTTCGTTATCCACTATACTACATTTACTGTATAACAAAACTTGCACACGAAAAGCCTAGTTGCGTACAGGAATCAAGTTCAGCGCTTGATTTATAAAGGCTTTATATGTATTTTACATATTACTTTTGAATAATACTACGCTTAGCATATTACACACTTGAAATGTTTTTAAAGCTGTGTATTTTCTATGTAGGTCGTTGTGTGATCGATTTTTAAGAAGAAACAAGTTAAGGTAATGCTAGATTACGATTGTATTTACGTTTCTTCTATGCAAGGTGACTATTGTGTTACGTAATTCTTTACGTAATTGAGTACAATATTAATTACGTACTCAATTCAACATGTATAAGATCAAATCTAATAAAAAAGCATAATGTACACCTCGAGTACGTACTATGCGACATAATAAATACGGAGACAAAAAACAACAACAACAGACAAATAACTCACAAACGTGGTATTGTCCATAACAAGTGTGGAGGTGTTGGAATCGCAGTCGAACTGTACCACTCCGCCGTCATCTGACCGGTACATGAGTACTGAACCTGCAGAGATATTCGAGATAGCATGAGTACTGAACCTGCAGTGGGATAAGAGAGATGCAGCCTGGGTTCTGAACCGTAAGAGGTATTCGAGATAGCATGAGTATTGAACATGCAGGGGGATTCGAGATAACATGAGAACTGAACCTGTAGAAGGATTCGAGATAGCCTTAGTGCTGAACCTGCATATGGATTCGAGAAAGCGTGAGTGCTGAACCTGCAGTGATATCCAAGATAACATGAGTACTGAGCCTGCAGATGGATTCGAGAAAGAATGAGAACTGAACCTGCAGAGGTATTCGAGATAGCATGGGTACTATACATGCAGAGGGATTCGAGATAGCCTGAGTACTGAATCTGAAGAAAATATTCGAGCTAGCATGAGAACTGAACCTGTGGGGTTATTCGATATAGAATAAATACTGAGCATGCAGTGATATTCGAAATAGCATAAGTACTGAACCTTCAGAGAGACTCGAGACAGCATAAGTACTTAACATGCAGAGAGATTCGAGATAGCAGGAGTACTGAAACTGGGGAAAATATTCGAGATAACACGAATACTGAACCTGCAGGGATATTCGAGAAATCGTGGGTACTGAACCTGCAGGGATATTCGAGATAGCATAAGTACTTAACCTACAGAGGGAATCGAGATCGCAAAAGTACTGACCGTGCAAAGATATTTGAGTGGGCATAACTACTTAACCTGCAGCGGTATTTGAGATGGAATGAGAACTGTAACTACAGAGATATTCAAGAAAGCATAAGCACTAAATCTGCAGAGGCATTTGCGATAGCAAGAGAACTGAACCTGGAAAGATTTTTGAGATGGCATGAGTACTGAGGCTTAACAGACATTCGAGATAGTATGAAAATAAACTGGAAAGATTTTCGATATATATTGTGAGCACGGAACCTACACAGAAATGTGTAATAATTATGAGGACAGAACCTTCTTACACATTCGAGATACTATGAGCACTGAAGAAGCACATATAGTCGAGAAAGATATCCTGATCAAACAGATACATATATAAAGAGGACGTTAAACAAAACAATCGAACCATGTGAAAATACATCTCGCGATTTATTTTGAGAGTTGGGAATACATGTATATGAATAAATATAAAAATGAATGCGGAACCCTGATCTGATGCATGAAAATCCCACTGCAAAGGTTTTAAGGGCAACTTACTTACTATCTAACTGTTAAAGGAAGACTAAATTATTATTGTTTTGTTATAACTACGATTTCAATTAATATTTATTTGGCTTTGTTGAATGCATAAGCTTAACTGTGCACTGTGCAAGCTTTGGAATAATACACACATTAATTTTAATTTTGTCAATAAGACCGTTTTTTTTCAAAAGGCATATCATACCTGATCTCCAAGATGCATGGAATGGTTTCGGGTCAAAATGATGGTTTATAACATCTTTGTATGATAATTTGTCTCCAAAATTTTCTTCAATCTCCCCTGTAACAAGATAATGCATACACATTATTTACCGTTATGATACTGAGGCATACCAACAGTAGCATTCACTTTAACCCATTTATGCCAAGTGGACTTTCCCATCCTTCTAAATTGGATCTATTTATTTCCAAAATAAGGTATTTCTAGTATATTTATTTCTATATTTAGAATATTTCTTACAGAAATTCCTTTAAGCAAACAGCGCAAACCATGATGAGACGTCGCATCATGCGGCGTCTCATCTGGGTCTACGCTGTTTGCCAATGCCTTTTTTCTAGACGCTATGCATACATGTGTTAAACAGCTTTAGAAAATTCAAAATCTTATTAAAATGACAAATAACTGGCTCGCAAACTAGTATAACATGCAGACAAACGTATACTGTAAAGCAATTTAAAGCAACAAGTAAACTTACATATCTATTGGGCATTTTATCGCCCCATTATTATTACATGGGCAAATAAAAAATATAAGAAATATAGCTTAGTGGCATTTCTTAAATAATAATAATAACTATAACACTTCTCTATGCATCACTGCAACATTTGTATCAACTATCACGGATGTTTTGTTAACAAATTTAATCGCTGAGTTTTTTCCCCAATATTTCTTACAAAGTACAAAACGTTCATTTCACTTCTATACACTGTGTTATCATTCATGGCGGAACATGTATCAATAATTCGATGTTCATAAAGCAAATATTTTATCTTCCTTACTTGTAATAACTAAGAATAGTGAAGGTATCTAGATAATTCTTATTAACTTCAAAAAATCGCTATCCAACGTAACATCGTTTGCTTGCACGTGTTCAATGTAACGTACAATTGACGTCTTTTCAATTAACTCTATAAAATCAGAACGTTTAGCGATGTGATTAGCCTCAATTTTATGTTTCAAACTAGTGAAATAACGAGCATTTCCTTGCAGTGAACGACATAATTGTATCATTTATTTCTTAAATCACAAATGATCTTTTTTGTAAAAGTTTTAATCACTGTTCACTCAGTTTCCACTCGTATTTTAGCTAAATTGTTCTTTTATGTCGTCTGCACATTGAATACGCACATGCATGATTTAATTCTACGTGTGCAATATCTAACACACAAGCACATACGTATATTGACGCAATGTGCAGAAGGAGTGGGGAATTAAGGCCCGAGTCACCCATTAAAGGTCAAAAGGATCACGGTGGGGATAGGATCACGGTGAATATATACCCGCCCTTTACACTGCCTTGTCAACATCATAGCAGAGAACTATAAAACGCCTTCATATGTAATTATTTTGTCTCAAATATGATCCGACGATTATTTACATGGAATAACCTGGAAAACAACAACAACATAAGTGGCTATTACAATTTCGGAGCAGTACAATGGTAAGTTGACTGAACTGTCACGCATACGATCATCTGTGATTTAAGACGTACGCATACGACAAACGCATGAGAAATGCCAAAGTAACCCCAGACTAGACTGCGCGACGGCTTGCGGCTGGTCTGGAGCTACGCTGACCACTTAGGGCGGGGACCCATTTTCGCACGACGCGGGTCAATTATCACTTAGTAACGTTAACAAAAATATATACAAATACACTATCTGTGTAACTAATCGGAAATGGAACTTTGACTAACTTGGCGTGACGAGGACAATGGCGGTTACGATAAGTCCCAGCACTGTCACTATGACCAGCAGGGCGATGATGATTCCCCGCCAGTTGCGCTGTGGTGCTGTGCTCCCTATCAGCTCCTGAAAACAGAGGGACTGGTGTTATATATGGATATAACGTTAATAGGCTAATAAGTAAAGTTATTGAATTCGCTACTTTTGATTTAGTCCATTAAAAGTTGTATGTACTCACATCTTTCGAGGTCTTTTTGTGGAAATGTATGACCGTCAGTTTAGTGTGTTGTGTGTGTCTTCATGCATTTACCATGCTACGATTGTTTGTATGAACTAGGTCATATTGTATTTAAATAACATCTATCGTTTGTTGTTTAATATTAAGTGTTAAATGTTGTGAATCAATTTGTAGTCTCGTTCAAACTTAACGGGTCTTATGTTGAATACATAAAGTAAACTATCAACAATAAATTGACAATAGTCATTATTGTCTAAATATTACTATTTTCCCATCTTGCATTCGTGGTTAATGTACAATCAGGGGTCGCATGAGTTTAACAAAGTATTCCACACAGAAGAGTTATAAATCTTTTATACAATATTTTCTCAGTCTGCACAGGTAACATGCGAATCTGTTTTCGTGAATCATCAACGACCGCAGCCAAAGGTAATATAAAGCAATAATACATACTTGTGTACATAAATACAAATAAACAACCACACGAATCAACAAAATCGCAGCGGATATCCATTCATAGTGGTAGGTATATAACCGTTCGAATGGTACGGACCCTACCTTTAATACGACAAGTCTACAGTTGAAATAACAACTCAATAAGCGTAAACAATCAATTAAAATACACTTCAACACCGTTATTTCGAAGTCGTCGGGACCGTAAAACAAACTTCGGATTAACGATTATTCGAAATAAACATTTGACAGAAGACTTCTTTGACTCTGTACAAATAAACCGTTGTGGAATTCGCATGGTTCGATTACACGCTAATATTAATAATGGTTTTACTTAAAAACGTAAACTAGTCAGATAGCAATAGATTTCTATTTGTAACAAACGGAGGAATAAAACGATTCTTTCTTCTTCTTTTTATTTTTCTCTAATAACAGAACATATAAAATACCATGAACAGCACACATTATAATACATGTAAATACATAGAGGATATTTGTTGGATTCGGTGGATTATCGAATTTAATTCACGAGTGATCATTGAAAACAATATGTTGCGCCACTCGTGAAAATATATTTTTTCGATGATCACGAGTGAATTAAAATCGATATTCCACCGAATCCAACACATTTTCTTTTTATTTTGTGCCTTTTTTCACAGTTAATATACATTGTTAAAGAGTTTAACTAAAGAATTTCGCCGGGATAATGACGTCATTTCTTAAAAAATGACGTCATTTTACAGTCAACAGTGAAAATTATCGATAATTTTCACTGATAATTTTCACTGTTTAAAACAGTGAAATTATCAGTTTTAGTTCACTGATATTATAAGGACATTCAACAATTCACTCCGCCCGTGTTTTGCTCGCAGAACTGCCTTACGTCGTTGATGCGGTCACACATTAATTGGATATCATGTTCATTCTTGTGTTGTCGGCCTCGTCGTCGTCGCTGGATTAATCTTTTAAGTACTGCGTCCGCTGATCTCTGACCGATTAAGTCGCAGACGACAAAGGTGTAATTATCGGTTTTTGACGTGTGAAATTACGCTCAATGTTTTGCAGTTTTGACTTCGGATTAAAGATTGATAATTAGGTGCGAATTATAGTGTTGGGACCGACAGAATCACTTCGAATTAACGATTTCTTCGGTTTAACGAAGTTCGGATTAACAATTAAATTTTACATTAAACAAAGAAGAAACAAAATCGGGACCCGGGAAATACTTCGAAATAATGGTGACTTCGGATTATCGGTGTTCGAAATAACGGTGTTGAAGTGTACAGTGTGTTATTTTCCGCTTCGTTCTTTAAGTTGATTGGTATCCTACAGAAACACGTGCATTTTGATGGCCTAGTTCGACTAAATTATACCTGAAACAAACGTGCGGGTATTTGCAAGTTAGAGTCTCATCTTTGAAAGTCAACACATGATCAAGGAACAAATTAATAAAGACCAGAGTAAACTATTCACCTTCCTATCACGTGACCAAGCCATTGGTACTTTCGGACCTATCAAAACATCAATTAGCATTCGACAATCCATCATAAGGCATTATACAGACGTTTAGAAAAGATCCAAATACAATGAGCGCCCATATTGATGGATCTTCGGTGAAGAATATTGGCAATGTAGGCCTATCGTTGGACACAAATGAGCCTCTCAAAAGGACAGAAGTAATAAGTCATAGTCGTTTGTACAAACGTAGATGTCATGTTACTTTGAGATTTATTATTGTTTACGAATAAAGGATATTTGTGAGAACAAATTTTGTAGAACACACAACTGATCTAGATGAGAACAGCTCCTATATTTTTGCGTTAAGAGACGATGAAACAATAACTCGAATGCTATCTTTCAATGCTTCTTACGGTAAGGAAGGACCCACTTTTAGGATTAGAACCGAAGCAAAACGTTAATTAATTTTAATATCGAACTATCTATATTCAACTTGTAGATTTTGGAATAAACAAACATCCTTTAATCGACACGTTACATTTAAGTTTCGTTTAGATCACAATTTTATCCTGAAATCCATATATACCATAAATTCTACATATACATACTATATAACACAGCAGTTGCATAACATAAAATACAAATCGTTGATATTTGTATGGTATAGTTTTCAACCGATTGAAACGCCCAATGTATAAACCGTTTCAATATTGCGTCCACATATATCGACCGTTTCAATGTAGCGACCACATATATCCACCGTTTCAATTTTGCTGCCACATATATCTACCGTTTCAATGTTGCGGCCACATATATCGACCGTTTCAATGTTGCGACCATATATATCGTCCGTTTCAATTTTGCGGCCACATATATCGACCGTTTCAATGTTGCGGCCACATATATCGACCGTTTCAATGTTGCGGACACACACACACACACTTAGTATATATATATATATATATATATATATATATATATATATATATATATATATATATATATATATATATATATATATATATATATATATATATATATATATATATATATATATATTAAAATGTTTCATGGTGTGTTGGTTGTTTTGTCGCACATTTATCAGAATTTCTGTTCTGAAAATGTAGTTTGATATTCAATATTCTTATTGTGCTTACGTTAAATGAATTATATTACACTCAGTATAACTTAGTATTTAAATATCATGTCCGTGTTTTGTTAAAGAATCAAGCAGCATTAAAGGCTCTCGCCATGGGCACATGCGTCACAATTGCGCAAATGGTGCTTTTGCCCGCAAAAGTTCTTTTTATAGGAATAGTATCTAGTAATTGTATAAAACGTTTGATTAATACTTTGAAATGAATCCAACACTTTGCTTAATCTAAATCAAGTATTTATAAGGGAGAAAAATGTTGAAAATGGAAAGCATTTCGTTTTCAGAGCGGAATATATTGATAACTGAACATTTTAAGCTGCATGATGTACCCTTTCTTAAATATAGATAAAGTGGAGTATTAATTAGATTATTTTAATGAGGTATACAGAATTAAATTGTTCATTGACACACGCTGGGTATGGGATACTTTGATAACAGATGGCACTTCGATACTAGATAACAACAAAAGCCACGCGCGAGAGGTAAGTTCTTCAGTTTTTTTTAAGTTATATCATACAGATTAGTTTTTAAGACAAGGCGCATGGTCGAGTTTATAAATAGTGAATCCTTTTCTATTGCAAAGAAAAACATCACGGAAGAATGGTAGATTTTTAACCCGAAAATAGAAAAATCGGTCGGAAAACAGCATAAACTGGATAAACAGTAAACATTACAACAAAATAAAACTACTTTGAAATATTGCAAGAAATTGTTTGATATTCCAGCATGTAGAGTAATCACTGTGCTTCAAATACTGAAATTTTTATAGTATTCAATGAAATATAAACGAAGATAAGCATGTTTAAATATGTGGTATTTATGAAGTTGCGGATACTTTGATTCCCGATATAGGGCACTTCGGATAACAGAGATTTTCAACAAATTGGGCACTCTGATAACCGAGTTTTATCTTCTACATGAAATACATGTATGTATATTATGGCTATTCTTACCTAACATTTTGAAGTACGAATCAATTTGCATTGTCAAGCTCGACACATTGGGAATCTATGCATAACGTAATTACATACACGTGAAATATAACCAATCGCGTTGTTCGTTTTCAAAAATCTTATTACTATTAATTTATATAATTAATATTATAAGTAGGGCAAATTTTAAAAAGATTCAAATGTTTATTTCTGAAGTAATATATTTCAAGTGACGACCGAAAATAATTGTCTAAATAATTAACTTGTTTTTAAGTGATAAATTGAGATTAAGAGAATTGAAAATACAACGGATCATTTGGATCAACACGACTGTGTTCAAATGAACTTATAGCAGGACTCTAGATAAGGGGAGCAATGGGTCTTAAAGCGGCCAATACACCCAAAAAACTTTGGCATTGGTGCTCATAAGAATCGCATCATGAAGACGATACTAATGCGTAGCCACACAATATAAAATAGATTGGAAAACTCCCTTTATATTGAGCTCTACTTATAGTAAGCAATTCCCTTTACAATTCCCTTTCCATTTTATCATCATATTCCAAAGATTCCAAAGGGATATGTTTAGGTAATTCGTTTTTAATTTACGTCAGAACATAGATTTTTATTTATTGCCTGCTTACTATAGCAGTATTCCACAGCGAATTCTGCATTTCTGATTCACTAAATAGAGTGTGTTATATCTAGTAAAAAGTGTCGAGTTATCTGGAATCGAACTGTGATTGTCTTTGAGATGATCGGTAAAAGAAGTGTCCATGAAAATTTGGCATCCGACTCTTAAAACATTTGAATTTCCTCAAATACGTTATTAAACTAAACTTTAACATGTTGTAACATGAATGGACATATTGATCTTTTATTTTGATTAGTTGTCACGTTCTTGATTTATTTCCAAATATTTTTATTTTGTTGAAATACGTACTGATCATCGAATTCATGACGATTATCGATGAAATTTTATCTCTTTTTATAATCCACTGTTTTTTTTCACGGCTTTTTTGCTTCGCAATACGGAGTACTATACCATTAATCGACCAAACAATGTTACGTGTCTGAAAACCAAATGAACAGAACATGAATGCAAAAAAGCTGATCAACTCAACTCTCGCGCGTGGCTTTTGTTGTTATCTGGTATCGAAGTGCCATCTGTTATCAAAATATCCGCATATCCGGCGTGTGACAATTATTAGCAAAACCTTTGAAAATTAAGTATGAACAAATAAAAACAATACAATAAAGATTACTGTTATAATAAAACCATAAAACAATCTTTATGATATATATTTTCGAGAAAACCATCGAGCCCCGACCAACATACCCTCTCAAAAGACGCATCCGTTTTGCGCATATGACCGCGCATATCGATCATGTACCTCGGGCCTTTGCCAGACTCGAGCCTGGTCGTGGCTACACCACTCGACACAAAGTCCATCATGATCAGACTGTGAAGTGTATGTCCACTATTATAGTTAATTGATAAAAAGAGACTCCATTTGACTTTTCTTCAATCCAAATTTAGAAATGCAAAAATAATATTTGATCACCCAGTTGACGACTAAAGTCAGTCCTTATTTATGCGGTCATTTAAGTAGAAAAATAAGAACGATGTTTAACGTAAGAAACTCAAAATACAATTATTCATTAAGTTACTAGACGAGCTTAAATCGTTATAAATGATCCTGAACAAAACGGACGATTGTCACTGGTTATTATTCTTTTCACTGAATGGCAAATCCTCGCAGTTTTTAATATCAGTTTCGCATAGCAAAGAAAACATTTTTTCATAGGGAAACACCAATCATAGACTCTTTTTATACGTCCGCATTGTCACAACGCACGCGTATTCCAATACGAAAAATCACCGCATGCATGTCACTGCTAAAATCAGACACAACACCAACAAATAGCATGACTTATGTCAAACACGCATTGAAACTTTTTCCAACTTGACTACTTCAATAATTATGGTCAACGACTCAGTACATTACTCATTTATTAATATTTATGGTGAAGCAATTAAATTTATCCGCACTCGATGTCAGTTATGTCATAAATGCGCCTTAACATTTTGCAAACTAACATTCACCAAGTCGGACCAAAGCGCGTTATGCGGTCCTTTGTCCATCATACAAACGACTAGTAAAGCAGTGTCTACGTTTATAATTCTTCAATGGAAAAAAACATGCGGCAAACAACTTCGATTTGCAATCACAAAGTTTCCGAACTGGTGTTGTGACAAATGGCCATTGCGTCTTATATATTGATGGCTTCAAACTATGGGAAAATCGCGTCTCAAATTGGTCAATGGGTCATCGCAAGAGCTTTTGCATATTACTATTCCCACGTGAGCCCTACATATACGAGGCCAATCAAGTCCTTCCGTCCAAGACAAATACCATGTGTTCAGTATGTCCGATAGATTGATAGCAAAGCATAGGCGATTTGGGGCTTAATTTCGTCGTATTTGGTCCATAACCGATTGTCGGGGATTGCTTTACTTCCCCATATCAGCACTGCCTAAGCATGGTATTTGCATACGAGTACATTTATTGAATATTTTATCAGCAATATAGAAGAGTCTGTACAGTATTTAATAATATATATATATATATATATATATATATATATATATATATATATATATATATATATATATATATATATATATATATATATATATTAATATTAAACATCGAAATTATCGAAATTATCATTTGATATGAAGGATAAATTAATGCACATGAACACTATAAAATATTGTCATTTTTATAGTTAGATTACACAATTATAAATACTCCATATAAAAATCTGTAATCATATTCAACACGCCAAGGCTATCTTAAAAGTGTATAACGTGTATATAATTAAAATAGTTTTCTCATTTCGATCTAGTTTTGCTGTTGATGCATTTAGTGTCAAATATGTGTTCAAAGCCAAAAACCTGATATGGTCATGCAATTTTAAACATGGCACATTTTATTGTCGTTGTATTAATCTCTAACAAGTTTAGATTCTCGGGTAACATAAAACATTTTGTGTGCATACTGTTAAGCTATTACAAATATTAACGCTGAATGCAATTTTGATTAATTATAATGCAGACTATCACGGTACTATTATTGTGCGTATGTATACGTGTTAACCCATTTATGCCTAGTCAACTCTCCCATCCTTCTTAATTGGATCATCATGCGGCGTCTCATCTGGCTCTACGCTGTTTGCCAAGGCCTTTTTTCTAGACGCTAGGCAAGTGGGTTAAGGAAAATAATGAAAACTTTTAATATAATTATATATACAATAGTGTGTCTGGTTTCATTTATGTATCCAAAGTAATACACGTTCCGACCACTTAATGGCATTCCATAAATGACATGCATCTTTTCAACAAATAGGAATGATTTGAGAGACTGTTAAGAGGCATTGATTTTCCATAATATTTGCTATTGTTATTTCCGACATGGGAACTTTGAGTGGTCTTATTTCTTGTTGAGAATTGTTGAGCATAATAAAAATATCCACTTGCTGTCATTGACGTGATATGGCAAGAAGGAAATCAACAAATGAAATGGCTTTTAGCCTGACCGAGAGGCCTTTTAACCCATTTATGCCTAGTGGACTCTCCCATCCTTCTAAATTGGATCAATTAATTTCCAAAAATATGGATGTCTAGTATATTTATTTCTATATTTATAATATTTCTTACATAAATTCCTTTAAGCGAACAGCGTAGACCCATGAGCAGTGCTCCAGATAACATGCGTAATGGCGTAGAAACGAATTAAATTTCTTAAATAATGATTAAGATTTAAAATCTTTGCGTTAAGTTACACATTGAAAAAATAAAACACGAAATCAAAATTTTCGAACGTGCGTAAAACTGCCAGTAGCAAATTATATACGGTAAACATTTCATCCCGGTTCTAACTCGTCTAGGCGCTCAATTAAAACTACAACTTTAAGTCAACGTCACAAAAGCGTTTGCTGTGAGGAAGAGCCACACCTAACGGTCGAAAGGCCAAACGGTCTCGATTTCTGTTCTCCTAGTATTGTAGGCGAGTCATTACTGTTTATTGTACCTTTTTAAATACCCTTATCGTAATTTTTATACACAAGTAATATACTGTATACCTTATCAAAATGTCATTAAAATTAAATGTTAAATATAGTTTTTGATATGACTTTAACGGCGACCAAAAGGCCAATATGACCTAAGCCGAAATGTCAGTTACCGTTTTACATAAAAAATCAAAATGGCCGACCGAAGCGTGGAAGGCAAAAAAAAAGCCATTTCAGTGTCAAAAGTCCACGCTGCATGCATTCTTTCAATTAGTTTCAAATACCGAAAGCATGGTTTCGTCAATAATTGATGAATTTATAAGCTCTTGCGTAAATGACTCAATTTGTTGATGTGTCAAAAACAATGAGTAAACAATTATTTTGTAATATATTGTTTAGAATTAATTTTATAAATAGGGGGTAAAATAAGAATTAAGTTTTAAAATAGGGAGTAAATAAGAATTTGACCAAAATTTTATCTGGAGCTCTGCCCATGAGACGCCGCATCATGCGGCGTCTCATCTGGGTCTACGCTGTTTGCCAAGGCCTTTTTTCTAGACGCTAGGCATAAATGGGTTAACATTGACAAGAGGGATAAGCACTGCACGTTGTTTAAGGCTCGAATAAATTTCTGATAGATCTTCTTCTTAACAATTAATTTAACATAATTTAAGTCATTGAAGGCGAAATATCCCTAAATCCTTTGAAATACAATCGATATTCGATGACTTTGTATTGATCCGCATTTGGTCAAAATGCATTTGTACCCGGCCTATGCTTCAAGTACAGTGGCGAGGAAGTAAACGTACTCATAGTTTGATCTGTTTGAATATAATATATATTTAATCTGGATTGGTGGAAAAATGAAAATGGTGTCTAAAACAAACATTTTAAATGAAGGATATTCAAAACAGGCACGCGAATAATGGACTAGAACTGCTCGTGAAATTAACTCGTTACGTCATGTGTGGTCCTCATCTTATTAAGTGTTCTTTTATATGTGAGTCGTGTTCTGAGAAAACTGAGCTTAATGCATGAGCGGAAAGTGTCATCCCAGATTAGCCTGTGCAGTCCGCACAGGCTAATCAGGGACGACACTTTCCTTTTGTATGACATTTTTCGTTTAAATGAAGTCTTTTCTTAGCAAAAATCCAATTTAGGCGGAAAGTGTCGTCCCTGAATAGCCTTCGCGACTGCACAGGCTAATCTGGGATGACACTTTACGCACATGCATTAAGCCCAGTTTCTTCAGAACAAGGGTCATATAAATATTCCTGTTCTACGACATGAATGGTGGCAGCTTTGACAGCTTTAACCAAACTTGCTTGTAATTACCGTCAGTATTTTAAAGGCATGCGACCTATTTTACAAAGTCATTCATTTAGATTCATTGAATACACGTGGCAAAGATATATACGGACATAATGAACAAACTAAGTATACGATTGAAAATTTAAACGAAACAGTTCGTATTAACATGATAAAGGCCTTTCAAACTGAATCGTTTCATGCGTCATATGTAACGGAGAGGTCGCAATGAAGCACATCACCTGCATATTGAAGTGATATTAAGACGTCATTTCAACAATAAAGAGAAATAGTCCACATAACATACGCTCATCCTGTTACCACACAAATGTCATAAAAAAGTAATGCTAGCTGTTCGGAAAGCTAGTGCGAAAGGCATAGTTTATCAAACGTCCGTAGTTCGAAATACTAACCTCATTATGAGCATGATTCATACAAAATGTGGCAAACTCACAAAGGAATAATAGATCAAGTTAAAATAAACTTATTTAAATTTCCATTTACTTAACAAACCCGTGGGAAACGGTCGTATTATCAGCGTGGCAGGAAAATCCGATTGCAGAAATACAACAACACATGAAGCCGTAATGATTTTTTCAGCGTTTTCAGAGTTATATAGATCATTTCATTCGTACGAAAAAATAAAAATTTAACATAACCAAACGCATAAAACATCATTATAGTATCCGAATAACGAAAACTGGATTTCGAGTGTTCATTCTATGAAATGTATATTTGTTAAGGCGTTTAGTCATACCATTCGTGACATTTCTAAATAAAAGCTACAGTGAAGTCACGTTGCAAAGGGAGAAAATCGTGTATGATAATTACAGTGGCTGAACAGGCTTTATTCCCTTTAGCATTGTATCTATCAAAATCTAAAACAAAATATGAATGAAAAATGAAACAAGAGGGCCAGAAAGGCCCAAAGTCTTTACCTGAGATAACAAGATATTATTGGGACAAATCTTGTGACAAAGTTTCATGAAGATCAGAAAATAAACCTCTAGAGTGTTAACAAGGTTTTACTATAGCCATATAAGGAAAAATGCCCCGCCCCCTGGCAGCCATGTTTTTCAACCAACCGGCATCATTTTGGAACACTTCCAAGATATTATCGGGATGAATCTTCTAACCAAGTTTCATGAAGATCGGACAGTAAATGTGGCCTCTAGAGTGTTAACAATATTTTACTATAGCCGTTTTAGGAAAAATGCCCCGCCCCTTGGAAGCCATGTTTTTCAAGCAAACATTATTATTTTCGAAATCATCCGAGATATTATTGAGACCAATCTTCTGACCAAATTTCATGAAGATTGGACAATAAATGTGGCCTCTAGAGTGTTAACAAGGTTTTATTAAAGCCATATATAGCCATATAAGGAAAAATGCCCCGCCCCTGGTGGCCATGTTTTTAAAGCAACAAAAACCATTTTCGAACTCATCCAAGATATCATTGGGACAAATCTTCAGACCAAGTTCACAGGTGGTTAGCGTGTGGCTATGATATTAATTAGTGAAAACATCATTTTGAATGATAAATAATCATATTATAACGAAAAATTAAATTTTATGAAAAAAAATCACTATCAAATATATATATAACAATGTATGCAACTCAAAATCACCCCAAAACGGGGTGCATCGCTTTGAACAGCCATATCTTCTTCAATTGTGCAGCGATTTTCACGATCTTGGTCTTATTCAACGCAGAAATGAATTTTACAAATGCTGGGTCAACTTTTAAGAAATAACACGATACACAACTCGCATGACCCAGTTGACAATGATCATGCTGTCTTTAAGACTGAAATCTTCACGGAGTAAAGGGCATCTTCCCTACAAAGTCCATGTACCTCGATACCATAATTCAATAAAACGTATGAAAAATATTATTACCGTTCTTGTCGTTACATTATGCATCAAGACTAATTGTCCAGCGCCGTTTGAAACCTTTGTTTACATACATTTCAACTAACTGACATTTTAAACAAACGAGTGATTTCATTGGTCCAATGCGGAGGTGTGTCTTTACAACTGGAGATTTCATTCATAAAGACTGTCATTGTCAACTGGGTCATGCGAGTTGTGTATCGTGTTATTTCTTAAAAGTTGACCCAGCATTTGTAAAAATATTGCAAGACATATACATTTCCAGAAAGGAAATTCATTTCTGCGTTGAATAAGACCAAGATCGTGAAAATCGCTGCACAATTGATGAAGATATGGCTGTTCAAAGCGATGCACCCCGTTTTGGGGTGATTTTGAGTTGCATACCTTGTTATATATATATTTGATAGTGAATTGTTTTTTCCAGAAAAGATAATTTTTCGTTATAATATGATTATTTATCATTAAAAATGATGTTTTCACTAATTATGATGATAAATAATCATATTATAACGAAAAATTATCATAGCAACACGCTAACCACCTGTGACCAAGTTTCATGATGATCGGAAAATAATTGTGACCTCTAGAGTGTTAACAAGGTCAAACATTTCAATATAATTTAAAATAAAAGTTAAGAAGAACATGTGTCGAAAAATGCGAAATAAGCCAGATATTTAATTCTAAAATCGAAAATGTATGTACAGTCGAATTCGCCAGAATGTTAATCATGCATGTACGATGTGAATCTTGATTCATACGACACAAGAACACTAACTCCGATCCTAATAAAAACACGAATACTTCGGTTATTGTAGGAAAATATGTACGAAATATCCTTTCGTCACCATCGGCTCGGGGCGCTAATTTGTCTTTGCTGCATTTTATGAAATTCGTCCTCAATGTCTTGCCTATTTTGTGTTATTGTAACATGTATTGATCAATATATTACAATTTAACACATTTAAAAATCGTATAGTCTCGCTTTAATAGCTTGACAAAAGAATGCCATATCGTACAGAATCATCAAACAATAAAAAACATATTCAAAAGTTTGCTATCTTCCAGAATGTAAATCTATCATTTATAATTAATTCAACTTAATCTTCTTGTGCTTAAAAAATATTTTAAAAAGGGTGACAACTCTGTCAATTCAACATAATTTTTCAAAAGCCATTTTGCAGTTACTTCCCTTGACATGCTAAACTAGAGTGTTCACAAGCTGTTTTTACTATATAAATATAAGGAAAATGACCCCCCCCCCCCCCAGCGGCCATGCTTTTTACCGATCCGAACCATTTTCGAACTCAACCGTCATATCCAGAAAACACATGTTCTGACCAAATTTCATGAGCATTGAACCAAAAATGTGACTTCTAGAGTGTTCACATGTTTTCACTATATACATGTAGAGAAAACTTCACCGCCCTCTGGATCTGGACCATTTTCGAACTCGTCCGAGATATCAATGAAACCAATGTTTTGACCAAGTTTCATGATGATTGGGCAAAACTTGTGACTTCTAGAGTGTTCACAGGGTTTCTCTAAAGCCATATAAGGAATACTGCCCTGCCCCCTCGCGGCCATGTTTTCCAACGGACCGGAACCATTTTTGAACTCAACCAACATATTATTGAGACAAACATTTTGAAAAAGTTACATGAAGATTTGGCATCAAATGTAACTTCTGCATTGTTCACAAGGTTTTTCTTTTTTTTGACCAAGAGACCAAGTTTTTTACCCAGAATGACCCAGTTTCGAACTCAGTCGAGGTATCAATGGGACAAATTTTCTGACCAAGTTTCATGAAGATCAGACAATAAATGTGGCCTCTAGAGTGTTCACAATGCAAATGTTGACAGCGCACGATGCACGACGGACAAAAGGCGATCACAAAAGCTCACCATGAGCACGTTGTGCTCAGGTGAGCTAATAAAACAGCACAAATACGGATGTAAACTTAAACGAAAATTTTATTTAGAGGTAAAGCAAACTGGCGGATGATGTAGGGTTTTCGTAGAAAATAATAAAATCAAATAAATGCGAATTACATCTGACGTAGTGACTGAGACGGTAGAGCAAAAATCGCAACATAAAACGAAACAATACAAAGAAACCATTTGCAGCATGTACCGTAGAGATGGAAGAAAACTTAAGAAACCCATGAAAGTTGCAAACAACAACGCAATATTTTCAATATAACATATGTTCCCCAGTCCTCGAAAACATATCTAAATAAATTATTTAAAACGCTAACAAATATTAATATATACGTGTAAATGCATCATTGTAATATTTTCATACGTACATTCACTGGTATTTAAAAAGATAACTATTGACCTCGTTATAATGATGTACCCAGCCAGTACGACCTAAACCACCGAAAAAGAGAAATCGAGTACCTTTGTACTTTTCTTTCAACTTACAGCCACAGAAGACTACAATGAGCGAATGTGACATTTTGTTACATATTTATCCATTCCATCTCAGCAACATCGAATTGAGAGTAAATTCTATCATACTCCGGAATACACATGATTAGCCAGTCAGAATAGCAAAGCTGGGATTGGACAAAAAGACTACAATATAACAGTTAGGCTTGAAGAAATGTAAACCATCACCAAGAGCGTGTTCAGCTTCAAACAACCACATGACAGATACCATCACCTGTCCGGACTAGGATAGGCGAACATCTTCCGAATGTGAACAAGGTATTTCAGATAAAACCATCGCATTCACAAGACATTCCACACTTGGTCGTCTCCAACAGTTAATGCGTGGCCCGAAGCTATTCGGACCGGTGGCGGCTGTTAGATTGAAGGAGAAGCGTTACGGTCCGGTGGCGGCTCTACAGGAAACCTGCAGTGTCACCTTGCATACGGAGACCAAGTAGAGTGCCAATCGAGAAGAAGCAGCTCTGATGTTTCATCATTTCTGTGCGGACTTTTTTCTGAAAGGAGCCTTGCTCTGGGAAAACCGGGCGTAATGCATGTGTGAAAAGTGTCGTCCCAGTAAGGTCGCAGCCGTCCGCACAGGCTTATTACTTAGGGAAGACACTTTTCGCCTACATTGGAATTTCGCTAAAAGAGACTTGCTTTAAACGAAAAGTACAATACAGTGGAAATCTTTGTTCCTGACAATCCCGTTCGAACACGCTAATCTGGGACGGCACTTAACCCACCTGCATAAAGCCCCGTGATCGCAGAGCAAGGCACACATTATATTTTAACTTACCATTCCACTCCTCAATCGCAATACTGCCGAGTGCATGGTGTTCAGAATTTTACAAGAGCGGGAGAATGAGTCAGTAACAATCTCCCTAAATATTCATAATCGTCACCCAATTAACGTTTGTTTTCACATTCTTTTAGGGGCTATGTTGTTTTTATTTTTATAAAGATGGTTCAATAAATAACAATATAAAACGATGCATTTACCAGTAACTGATTCTCACAACAAATAACACTGATGAATAACACATATCTGATCAACCGAGCAATGTCTAGTCATTTATAAATATATTCCAGAACACACATTTTCTTTCGCAAACAAGATTAATCACACATAAACGATTTTCAGTGGCAGTAACCTACTGTCAATCCTGAGTGCAACACAGTAACCTACTGTCAATCCTGAGTGCAACAATGCAACGAGTTCATGTGTAATAAGTGTATAGGTAGCAGTTAGTTTTGCTTTAAAATCCAATCACCAACGTTCAGAAGAAAGAAAGGTGCATTCAGTCATAAACCAAACGTAGATTTGTTATCATACAACAGTCAAAACAGTCATCATTGGAATACAATATTCCGATAAAAAGCACAAGAATGCAGGTGTTATGTTACTCTCGTTAACAGGTTGTATCCGCTATCAATCCACGCTCTGAAAATGTCATACAAGTAATAATACAAATGCAAGGCGGAACAGTCGAGTACCGCGTTGTAATAACTTAGCTCTATTATTACACCTGCAAATGCAGGTATGTGACTTAAGCATCTACATAACTAATGTACATAACTAATGTACATAACTAATACATCCTCGTTGACAATACAACACGTAGATCACTCTGTGCAACCGCTACAGGACAGTTCATGGAGTTAAAGGCACCAACGACGCTTTAACCGATTTATGCCTAGTGGACTCTCCCATCCTTCTAAATTGAATCGATTTCATTTCCAAAATTAGGGATGTCTAGTATATTTATTTCCATATTTTCTTACAGAAATTCCTTTTAGCAAACAGCGCAAACCCAGATGAGACGCCGCATGATACTCAGATGAGACGCCGCATCATGCGACGTCTCATCTGGGTCTACGCTGTTTGCCAAGGCCTTTTTTTCTAGACGCTAGGCATACATGGATTAATCCATATCGTTTACAATATTTTCTCACACTCAAATGTCGTGTAAGCGATCACTTTACCGTAAGTTACGATAACAAATTCACGAGCATCAATTATACATACCACGTAACAAACATGGAATTCAAGAGACTCGTTTCTCAGGCAATGGTGTAATCGTTTGAAGACGCATAACAAAGATTGTTGCATTTGATATATTTAATGTTTCTACAAAGAAACAACTGCGATTGCACTTTTATGATGAGCAAACCTGCAGTTATGGTGATTATTTTTCAATCTTTGATATTGGAATAAATGTGGTTTGTCAATTGCAAAGTTGTTTGTTTTGATGTTTGGTTTGCGAGTAAAACGGTTCTTCAGTCTACAGTCTACGAGTGCAACACGGCGGGCAGTTAACCGACTCCAACTTACACAACTTCCCTTCTTGAAACACAGATCAAAGAAGAGATTTCACGACCAATCCAACACAAGTTGTGTGGCTTGGCCGGGAACAATTCAACACAAGTTATGTGGCCAGGCCGGGAATCGAATCCACGATCCTCGGATTTGTAGCCCAGCGTTCTACCAGCTATGTTAACCCATTTATTCCTAGTGGACTCTCTCATCCTTCTAGTTTGGATCAATTTATTCCCAGATTTAAGGATGTCTAGTATATTTATTTCTATATTTAGAATATTTCTTACAGAAATTCCTTTCAGCAAACAGCGCAGACCCTGATGAGACGCCGCATCATGGGGCGTCTCATCAGGGTCTACGTTGTTTGCCAAGGCCTTTTTTTTCTAGACGCTAGGCATAAATGGATTATCTTTCCGTTATTTATTAAATATAGTAAGCTGTTTATTGTCAGGTTAATCTCAGTAACAGTTCTCGAGGTAAATAACACATGTTTAAGATGAAGTCTTCTATTTGTAGGCATTGCAAATAAAGGACAAAGTTCATATGATCTGAACTCCAGTTATTATTTAGTGAAGCTACCTTGTAACACGTTGGCATTCAAAAGTTATCATAATTCACTAGTATTGATTCATAATTATATTACATGGAAATATTGTTTTGTTCTTTTCACAATTGACGCCCAGTTCCATATGCAGTTGGATTATTATGGATTTCGTTTCCTTGAAACGCGCAACGAAGGCGGCATTTGATGATTAACCATAGAATTACCAGCCAACGTGATTTTCACATATCTTAACTACATGAAATTTGACCCATTTATGGCACCAAATACATGTATACAGAAATCCAGTTTACCATATTTGTATATGTCCGAATATATGTATTCGCTATTAAAAGTCATAAATGGTCCTTATTCTATATGCATACAGAACTTAATATATGCATATCATGTCATGTCAACAACCGTTGAATGTTGACTTGGTTTCTGGAATTGGACAGTAATTTGAACGTTGACTTGGTTTCTGGAATTGGACAGTAATTTTAACGTTGACTTGGTTTCTGGAATTGGACAGTAATTTGGGGCGATTTTCGATCCTGGTTCGATCGATTCCACGTCGCTAATTGCTCGCATTGATGTATTATGTATTACTATTGACTATCGCCTTCGATTACCAATCAATCAATTTGGCAATAAAAAGATTTGTCCATCGAGGCTATTATTATTGACATTAAAATGCGCTTTGGGTCCCATCATGGCTACGTGTAGACTAGATTAAGCAATTTATCAACGTTTAATATGAATAGTCGAGGGAAAATGGTTTTCAGTTTCAGAATGTTAAATTCAGCATCGGGTTAATTGATCATGCACGCATGAAAACGGTGACAGATCCTATAACAGCTACCCCCCCATATCAGCTATTCAGTTCTCATCCCAATCTCGAGAGATTACCATGACCAAAGGCATCATTCACAATGTCACAATGAAAGAAACTACTGAAGGTACATAGGCATCGTAACGAGCTTCAATTACGACCATGAAATTATTTGAGTCGCGTTCTTAGAAAACTGGGCATAATGCATATGCGTAAAGTGTCGTCCCAGATTAGCCTGTGCAGTCCGCACAGGCTAATCAGGGACGACACTTTACGCCTAAATTGGATTTTTGCTAAGAAACGAATTTAAACGATAAATGTCATAAATGTATTATGCTCAGTTTTATCAGAACACTAATTGTTTTGTCCCACACAATCAACACATATAAACATATTGATTTGAGGTAATTGGGAGTTGATTTTTAAAATATTTATTTTGTGAATGTAGTAGCTTCATTTTCTGATTGAGTTTACATGAAAATTTGCCATTTTGTTTTTTTTATTGTAAATTTTAGTTAGATAGGATCGGGTATAAGGTCTTCGATATTCAGTTAACACCAATCATTTATAAGATATATTTGCATGCGGACACATGTTTTTTCAGTTTAGTAGTGTTAGTAAATCAATAAAGAACCGAAAGGAGCGATGAATCACGGAACGTAATCCAATTAAGTTATGGTAAAGTTTGCTTATCAGAGTTGTTTCGCTTGCTTGACAAGTATTGAATGTTCCAGTGTCTGAAGTACTGAATAAATCATAACTTGTACTGTTTGAGAAATCGCAATCGACATAATTCATGAAATACTAAATGAGAAATAAACATACGTGAAAACAATCCTAAGAATGCAAGTGATGCTGATGACGAGGAAGAATATATTTCCTCCTAGATCCGTTCAACAAAACTCCGTCGGGAAAACAAATCAAAGTTCTAAGTCGTGAAATTCATGAGATCTGCGATTTTTTTTGTGATCAACTATGCTCATATTTAAACATAACAAATAATAAATAAAATGATTAATGATTTTGATGTGATTAGAAGAACGGCTGGATTTCACAGAGAACCGTCTATCACAAAGAACCGTCTATCGCAGAGAACCGTCTATTAAAGAGAACCTTCTATCACAGAGAACCGTCTACCATTGAGAGCCGTCTATAACAGAGAACCGTCTATCATAGAGAACCGTCTATTACAGAGGGCCAGTTATCACAGAGAACCGTCTATCACAGGGAGCCGTCTATCACAGAGAGCCGTCTATCACAGAGAGCCGTCTATCACAGAGAACCGTCTATCACAGAGAACCGTCTATAACAGAGAACCGTCTATCACAGAGAACCAACAATCATAAAGAACCGTCTATCACAGAGAGCCGTCTATCACAGAAAACCGTCTATCACAGAGAGCCGTCTATAACAGAGAACCGTCTATCATAGAGAACCGTCTATTACAGAGGGCCAATTATCACAGAGAACCGTCTATCACAGAAAACTGTCTATCAAAGAGAACATTCTATCACAGAGAACCGTCTATCATTTAGAGCCGTCTATAACAGAGAACCGTCTTTAATAGAGTACCGTCTATTACAGAGGGCCAATTATCACAGAGAACCGTCTATCACAGAGAACCGTCTATCACAGAGAGCCGTCTTTCACAGAGAGCCGTCTATCACAGAGAACCGTCTATCACAGAGAACCGTCTATCACAGAAAACCGTCTATCACAGAGAACTGTCTATCACAGAGAACTGTCTTTCACATAGTGCCGATTATCACAGACAACCGTCTATCACAGAGAACCGTCTATCACAGAGAAACGTCTATCACAGAAAACCGTCTATCACAGAGAACCGTCTATCACAGAGAACCGTCTATCACAGAGAACCGTCTATCACAAAGAACCGTCTATTACAGAGAACCGTCTATCAGAGAGAACAGTCTATGACAGAGAACCGTCAATGACAGAGAACCGTCTATCACAGACAACCGTCTATCACAGACAACCATCTATCACAGACAACCGTCTATCACAAAGAAGAGTCAATCACAGAGAACCGTCTATCACAGAGAACCGTCTATCACAGAGAACCGTGTATCACAGAGAACCGTGTATCAGAGAGAACCGTCTATCACAGAGAACCGTCTTTCACAGACAACCGTCTTTCACAGAGTATCGTCTATCACAGAGTATATTCTATCACAGAGAACCGTCTAGCCGTCTATCACAGAGAACCGTCTATCACAGAAAACCGTCTTTCACAGACAACCGTCTATCACAGACAATCGTCTATCTGAAAAGTTTTTTACGTTTAACTTAAGTTAAGATTTCCCGTAGGAGTTTATGAAAAGCGACGCCTGTTGTGATTACTGATGTTGATGTTGCTTCTAGTGATACTGACAATAGTGTGGATGATGTGCAGGCGGAGGATGCAGATGATAATAAAATTCGTGATGGAGGCTAGACTGTACCTGATCGCCATCCGGGTCTTTAGTAGAGTGCATTGAAGTCCGATCCTGTTTATCCATTATAACAGTTTTCCTTTTTAAGATTCAAGTGACAACAAGTTACAAATTCTGTTTTTTAATTGCCACAACAATAATAATGCAAGAACATACTTTTGAGTTTTCTCGACTCTTGTTTTAACAAGTAACTAAACACAGCCGTTCACGTGTGGTAATGAATAAATAATAACCGACACACCAGCTCCTGTTTCATCATGTAATATCTTTTCACGTCACTGTGCAGTTCCAATCAAAGAACAGATTACGAAGGGCGTAATTTAATCAAAACAATCACTACGCCGTCAGTTTCAGCGCAGATTGTCTATCACAGAGAACCGCATATCACAGAAAACCGTCTATCACAGAAAACCGCCTATCACAGACAACCGTCTACCACAGAGAACCGTCTATCACGAATAATCGTCTATCACAGAGAACCGTCTATCACAGACAACCGTCTTTCACAGAGAACCGTCTATCACAAAGAACCGTTTACCACAGAGAGCCGTCTATCACAGAGAACCGTCTATCACAGAGAACCGTCTATCACAGAGAGTCGTCTATCATAGAGAACCGTCTATCACAGAGAGTCGTCTTATCACAGAGAACCGTCTATCATTAAGAACCGTCTATCACAGAGAACCGTATATCACAGAGAGCCGTCTATCACAGAGAACCGTCTATGACAGAGAACCGTCTATCACAAAGAACCGTCTATCACAGAGAACCGTCTATCACAGAGAACCGTCTATCACAGAGAACCGTCTATCACAAGTAAATGTCTTTCACATAGAACCGTCTATGACAGAAAACCGTCTATCACAGAGAACGGTCTATCACAAAGAACCGTCTATGACAGAGAACAGTCTATCACAGAGAGCAGTCTATCACAGAGAACCGTCTATCACAAAGAACCGTCTAGCACAGAGAGCCGTCTATCACAGAGAACCGTCTATCACAAAGAACCGTCTATCACAGAGCACCGTCTATCACATAGAGCCGTCTACCACAGAGAACCGTCTATCACAGAGAGCCGTCTATCACAGAGAACCGTCTATCACAGACAACCGTCTATCACAGAGAACCGTCTATCACAAAGAACCGTCTATCACAGAGCACCGTCTATCACATAGAGCCATCTACCACAGAGAACCATCTATCACAGAGAGCCGTGTATCACAGAGAACCTTCTTTCACAGACAACCGTCTATCACAGAGAACCGTCTTTCACAGACAACCGTCTTTCACAGACAACCGTCTTTCACAGAGAACCGTCTATCACAGACAATCGTCTTTCGCAGACAACCGTCTATCACAGACAACCGTCTATCTGAAAAGTTTTTTACGTACAACTTAAGTTAAGATTTCCCGTAGGAGTTTATGATAAGCGGCTCCTGTTGTGATTACTGATGTTGATGTTGCTTCTGGTGATACTGACAATAGTGTGGATGATGTGCAGGCGGAGGATGCAGATGATAATAAAATTCGTGATGGAGACTAGACTGTACCTGATCGCCATCCGGGTCTTTAGAAGAGTTCAATGAAGTCCGATCCTGTTTATCCATTATAACAGTTTTCCTTTTTAAGATATTCAAAGTGACCACAAGTTACAAATCCTGTTCTTTAAAGGCCACAACAATAATAATGCAAGAACATACTTTAAGTTATTTTCGACTCTTGTTCTAACAAGTAAACACAGCCGTGCACGTGTGGTAATGAATAAATAATAACCGACACACCAGCTCCTTTTTCATCATGTAATAACTGTTCACGTCGCTGTGCAGTTCCAATCAAAGGACAGCTTGAGAAGGGCGTAATTCAATCAAAACAATCACTACGCCGTCAGTTTCAGCGCGATATATATCCGCCATTCTGTGAGGGAACAATTCGAAGAAAGCTTGAGCACGGCACAGGCGAACTCATATATTATACACATACAAATATTTGCTCACACGAAAGTGAAAGTTTACATTAGCCTATTACAATCGATACCGAAAATACAACGAATGAAAATATTTAGAGCAAGTATTTAGTTTGCCACCCATGATGCTTAACGTTTTCGTAAAGAAATGAAAGCAGCGTGTTTTCTCGTTATAAAAGCATATTTGCCTTTCCGCTACAATGTTAAACTAAATAATAAAACAAATATCAATACAAATTGTTATTTCATAAGTAAATATGTATTGATATGATTTAAAATGAAACCAAGCTTAATTGTCATTAATTGTCTTGTTCCATGAACACGTCAAGATGGCTGTATGCGATTTTAATGCCAATGTTCATTTGCTCGTGCTTTTAATGAAACAAGTTAGAGAGCGAATACGAGGCATACAAAATGAAAATAACAAAAAGTAAATAGTTACATTTAACACCTGCACAATTTGACGTCGTTTAAAAGAAAATCTTTTGAATGTCAAAACAATCGCTGAACCGGTAAATTCATTTTAGTTTAGGCACATAGTCCACATACACAACATTTATCTACAGACTTCGAATGGAAATTTCAGAGTCTTGTGTCCTATCCAGGATAGCGTAAACACGAGTTTTCAATTGCGTCGTGTTCTGAGAAAACTGGGCATAATGCATGTGCGTAAAGTGGACTAATCAGGGACGACATTTTCCGCTTTTATGACATTTTTTGTTGAAATGAAGTCTCTTCTTTGCAAAAATCTAATCTGTACGGACTGCACAGGCTAATCTGGGACGACATTTACGCACATGCATTATGCCCAGTTTTCTCAGAACACGACTAAATTAGTAAACTTCGTTGTTAATGTTTTGATTGCGTGTGCGTCTAAACCCAGCAAATGTCCTCTCCGTCTGTTTATCGAGATAAGTGTACAGTATTTTTGACAAAGTAAGGCATTCGAAATATGTATAGTTTTAATGCAAATACTTTTTATAAATCTAAATTAAATCTAGATAAATATAACCATACGGAGAAGCTTACACGGCCACGTCAAAAGTTATTTTTGCTAAATTCCAATCATTATTGTTCCACAGATGTTTGATGTGTTTGATGCGGTTTCCGTTCCATAAACAATTAAACTTCAATAAATCCAAAGGTTATAAATAAAATCCAGTTATTTTCCGTACGTATGATGAAATAACAGATGCACAGTTTTATACTTATCTTTCCGCATATACATAACTCTCATTAAACGAACTGGGAATTCTTAATCTGGACACCACGTTTTAGGAAAGCGTTTAGTATAATAAGAAGAATAAGCCCGTGGACAAAAGAACAGATTTACTTTCCGAAATGTCTACTGAAAAAAACCCTTAATACAAAATCTCCAAGTCTATTCCGAAAAATCACATTTACTACTGGTAATTGTTTTCAGGGGAGATCGCCACAATTTCCCGTGATGGCTCTTCCATACGGCGTTTCCTTCCATACATCTAACACACCGTACATCAAACGCAATGATGCATGTGTCATTTAAATCAACGTTTGAGGCACACCATCGCAAATAAAGTGTTTCTTGGTATCTCGTTAATACAGAAAATCTTCTTCGTATGAAAATTCACATTGCAGACCGAAGTTCTAGTGTTTTGCATGCTGCACAAACAAAATATGACCCATGTATGGTTTGGTTCCTTCACTTTCCTCATTATCAAATACGTAATCGTTTAAAATGTAATAGGTGCATGAATCGAACACATCTCAAATAGACTGTATACATGACTTATGTCACGTTGTTATCTTCGTTTAAATGAACACGATACACAGCAATATAATTGATTATTTAAATTTCAATTTAAAAGTAAAGCTAACATGGCTCGGACAACGTTTACATTACAGGAACTTGATACGTTTATCCCATTTATGCATATTAGAGCGTCTAGAAAAAAAGCCTTGGCAAACAGCGTAGACCCGGATGAGACGCCGCATGATGCGGCGTCTCATCAGGGTCTGCGCTGTTTGCTGAAAGGAATTTCTGAAAGAAATATTCTAAATATAGAAATAAATATACTAGACATCCCTAATTTTGGAAATAAATTGATCCAATTTAGAAGGATGGGAGGGTCCACTAGGCATAAATGGGTTAAAGTGTCTCGCGATTCCTAAGCAGGACGCACTTCTGGAATTCTAGGAAACAGGGGCTGCATATGACCTGTGCCCAGTAGAGTTGCAACAACTGCCGACTCAATAATGATCATCCTGTAATATCTAGCGCTTCTGTCGATTGATTACAGAGGAGATGTCATTGCTACTTCTTTGGTAAGTTTCGGGATGGCGGCAATTGTAGAAGGAAATGAGATTCGGTGATGGATGGACGCTTGTGGTCTGAATGTGATTGTTTTTGCCCGAAATAAAATCCAGTATTTGAGCTAGAATTACCCAAATGGTGTCATTAATATGTAATATATAATGCAATACGACACTATACATCATAGGATCCGAAACAATCTTTTCATTTGTTGCTGAATAAAAAATGACACGTTCTGCGATTTAACATACATTCTTTCCAACATCATTATATAAGGTTAATTCCATTTTGAAAAATAATACAAGTTAAAAACGAAAATACATATCAGACATACATGTAGGCATCGGAATCATTGAGCATTTGAGAAACCAGTAGTATAGACTAAAGAATTCTGAGCAAATGCTAGAACGAGAAAATTGATACTTAAAAAGTATAGCACGAAACATCCAACCAGCAAAGATATGACAAATCTTTTAACTGTTCAAACTTGTGTTCAATAAACGTTTTTCGCTATTTTATATGTATCTTATATATTATTGGGTGTCACTTTATTAACATAAATAATTCCTTAATGGTTGTTGAAAAAAATATGATTAAACGAATAAGTTTAAAATCTCTTACTACAATGGTAAGTTTTGAAGTTTTATCGGCGTATGCTGTTTAACCCAGCTTTACACCTTAAATGATCGTTACATAACGCAGGCAGATCCGAATGAATAAATTCGATAATTCGATAAATTCATTGGCTGATTAGACAGAAATCCCCCCAAATTTTGGCCACATCACTGCGTCTGTGGACAGCATTAATGTTACATTGTTAAGTGTAAGGAATTCCAGCCCACTCTTGCCTTGTACGTACGACACATCTTTTACTTAGTTACAATGACGCGTAATGATCAATCTCGCAGAATTTTAAATTCGGCACTCGGTTACAAAATCATCCGGGAAAGACATCATGGACTATCAATCAATGTTGATAATTCAGTTTGCTCTCAAGATGAGAAAACAAACACTGCCGAAATAATGTAGTGTCATGATAACAATGAAATCGTTTAATTATCTAACCACACATGTGGGCCGTTCTCAGTCAGTCTGTCTGAAAATCGTTCATGAAAGTCTGAACAGGGTACCGTCATTTTCCAACTTGTTATAAATAATACAGTTTGAAATCTATTTCATCTCGATAAGTAGTGTGCTGAGATGTTCCATTTACGAGAATCAATGCGATTTCTTACGACCCGCGTCATGCGAAACTTGGTCTAATTCCACATGCGCCCAGACTATTGCCCAGTCTGCGCATCTCTGTTCATAAAATACCTTATGAGACCACGAAACCATGCGTGAGTTATTAGCGGACAGTGCAGCTCATGAACCGACTGCGCAATAGCGCAGACTGGGCTCGAGCTACGCTAGCTGAAACGCCATAAGACCCATTTTCGCATGACGCGGCTCTGAAAGTGGCATTTGAATGTGTCGAAAGAAAGCTGCATGTTAATCAAATATAAATATACCATATATTCCCCCATGGTGCAGAAATAAATACATAAAAAGCCATGTGAGGACAGATATTATGTGATCCCTCCTTGTATAATGTGTATCTAAGAACACTATTGTGGTGTATGAATATACCGGTACGTGCACTTAATATCACATTGCCTGCTGTGGATATGATACTAACAAGTGAAAAAAGAACAGCAATTAAACCTTTATTTTCAATGTAATTATTTTAAAACGTAATTTATTTCAAAGTTAGGACATTCTTTTTTTATATTTCTTGTTCCGATTATAAAATCACTGATAATATAGTTGACACAACACAGGGGAGAATGGCATTGAAACACTTACATGTAATGTAAGTACGAGTTCTCTCGCTTGCAATTGAAATACTTGGATTGGCAAAATTTGAAATATTGTTATTTAATTATAAAATAGATACTTCACTACATTTTAAGCGGCACTACATCCCGTATTGTTATTGTTTTTCGTTACGTATTAATACAAAAAATAGCGTTTTCATATAAAAATTAAAATTAATTTGCAATACTTAAATATGCGTGTTTTGCTTGTATATATCTTCAGTTCCACTGTGAAACTAACGATAATTCCGTACAAGAAATTCTCATCTGGTTTAATTGTTTATATTTTGATTCTTAAGAAACTATTTGTCGTAATTATACGTGGTAGAAACCAAACCTGTTAATTTGACAAAGGACTTACTGTTTCCTTTTGACATGTAAGAATCGCCCTTGTAATTTAAAGAGGTCGGTTTACTTATTTGAAAATAACATGAACAAATAAATATGTTATTAAAATTGTGATTTCTAACTGACAAACGGCAAATATAGTCGATACGAAGCTGTCACCTGGGTACAATCTTTATCGTTCGAGAAGCGACGCAAACACACCGGAGACATTCAACTTCCGAACCACAAACTGCTTTCGAATCGGTTTGCTGTGACATGTTTTAATGAACTCGCAGAAAGGAAATACTATTGATCGTTGCAATGTTGTGTACTTCTAATTAGTAGCAGGAAATAACTTTGAATTAAATCATAACTTTTTTTTACAAAAACGTTTGGATCTATTTGGTAAAGTTTAGATGAGCGAAATTGGAAACAGAGCATATAATCATATTATGAATGGTAACTTTTAAAACTTAAACAAACTTTTAAACCAAATACGTTATGTCATGTTTATACGTTATGTTTTTAACAAAGCAAACATAATAATTGGGTAAACAAATTTATAACACACAATAGTTACGATAACTCAACTCATGAAACATAGCCAACTTGAATTATTCAGAGAGTTATTTTAGGGAAAAAATAATGTACAGTGCCCAATATAATAATATATACTCTAATATAAGTAGTTACCAAAACATAGCATATCAATAAAGAAAACATAATGCCTAACACAAATGATACTGTTTCAACTACATGTTTTATGGCGTTTGGAAATGGCATACGAAAAAGTCATGTATACATTATTTTGGAATAAATTGTTAAAAGTATTATTTGGAATAAGGAATCAATTATTTCGAAAAGTGAAACGAGAGACATTAAAATCAAATTTGAATCAAATCTTGACCTTTCTGTTTGATTAGCTGATTAGCTGCTTTCCCTATTGTGTAAAAAGCACATCTATCATGTGCCTTCAAAAAGAAGACATTGAAGCTGTTGTCCAAAACACGTTCATAGAAATAGAATAGAGGGAGAGCGCATTCCAAAATCACATTAACGCTGATATTTCACAATATTGGCTTGAACCTCTGCATGCAGCAACTTTGTCTCATGTAAACGTTAATTGATTAGTGATGCACCACTGTGCCCAGTTCACATGCTCGAACATACAAAGCATTGAGTATAGGGCTTAAAACGGTATATATAATCAAATAAAACGGCCAGAGTATACACCTACCCAATTGGTTATTAGTAAGAGATGGCATGTTGTGTTGGGAAAGCCCTGTTATTGGTCTGTTATTGACCTTTAAGATATTTGTATGAAAAAATAGAAATCCACGCCACGATTTCAGAAAATTCTTCAGCCCTCTCAGCCCCCATTTAATGGGATATTTCAGCTCACTTTTTTCATTTTGCCATAAAGTGAGAACAAACAATTATGTATAAAATATTACACGCTTTAACTGAAAGTCATATGTGGTCTAAACAAAATTAATCCTTTTTCTTTGAACACCCATATTGTTCTAATATACATGAATATTATAAATTAATTAGGACATTTACTTTTAAACCATGCTTACTTATTTGTTCAAAATCGGGGCAGGTTATCGGTTATAACAAGACTTCAAACATCAGAGAGGTCATAATATTGCCACACACATAAAGCGAATCAATCAGTTACCAAAGATGTAGTAGACCAATACAACAACCATTGCAAAACACCCATTGAATTGAATTGACTCGATGTTTTTTAAATGCTGACCAAACATGTACACATTAGAAAAGAAGCACTTTATAATATATATATTATATAATCGACCCTTCTGCACTTTTGTATGTGTCTCGTGTAGCACTAGCAAAGCAGCGTCCCTCTGCACGGTACAGCGTCAGTGTCACTTGAAATGTGATGCAGTTTTCATTTGTGTTTTTGTTTTTCCTCAAAAATAGAATTTTAACCTTTAACTGAGCAAATGATCTTCAAAACACCTTGTTTATGAAAACAGGTGAACGTTTGTCAAAACAAATTTTCCAGAGGACATTTTGACCAGAGATTCTTCAAGCATGTTTATTACGCGTACAGAAATGTGTAGGATGATTTTACAGAAACGTATCTGGCGATACCCATCTCATGCAACCCTATGACAAAGACGATCATTCACAGGTAAATAACTGTAATTTAAAGATGTTACATAAGGCAAAACCACGGAAACTCAATCTGAATGAAGATTATTGTAAAAAAATATTATAAAATAAAAACCTTGTGATGTTTCATACACTTTTAAAAAGGATTAATACCGTAAAGTCGCCATGTATAAACCCTTTATGCTCATCTGACGTCAATAAAGTTCCCTAGATAATTGAAGTCTAGAACCATTATCCAACATGATAATCCGATTACGCAGAACATTTTCGTCTCCAACTGCACACGGGGACAGACCAGAAATAACGAGACGAGAAATGCATCACAAGTATTTAAATTAACGAGAAATTGTCTACTCATGTGCGTGAAAACCAACAACACGTACGAAATAAAGGGAATACATCCTGGGTAAATTAATATTATGTGAAAAGTTTCCAAATGATTATTTTCTTGCACACATACACAGGAGTATATATAACCGCGAGACATATTAAATGCACTGGATTCACTTGCAGTCACTTTACTATATTTGTCAACTGTGAATCTCTCTTTACAAGCACTAAAAGGAAGTCTGTGTTGATTCTTTAATAAATTCGGCGCTAAACTGTAAGATACTTTCAGAACGTCCTCAAACGGTAACACGATAACGCGATAAATATTTTCAAATACCCGATAAAAAGGAAGCGTTATAAATCAAAATCTGAAAAACCAAAAATCAAAAAGCAAACTGAAACGTTTTACATGTATGTCAATGGTATCTGAACATCTCTGTCAGACACATTCAACGCTTTATATTAAGTCAATATATACAGTGATTGATAAATCTATCCATTACTTATGTCAATGTGCAGCTTCAACTTTCTTTCGTGGATGGCAAACGGAGGGCATTGTATATAGTTGTTGAGTTTTCCGAAGGCCAAGATGGCCATCCCTCTTCGAGGGACAATAGTTTTCGTAGCCCGAGGCAATTTGCCTATTGTATTTATTTTATTATACCAAACAAACATGTTGTACTCATCAACATTATTTTGTTTTCTACATTTTAGTTAACGTATAGCGATTATAAGATACCACTTTAGCCCCACAGGCGGGCTATATAAACAATTATAGCCGATTGGCTTCAAACTTCATGGAAGAATAAAATCATGCAGTGATGGGTATATAGAAATTACATTCAACAACTTTTACAGAAGATGTAATATATATTTGTAAATGCCAATTTAGGAAGTATTTCTTGACTCAAAAACAGTACTCTACTCATCGACATACTGGGTCTGTCGTTCAAATGAAAACGAAACAGTATACGCATTAGGGTAAAACGAAACAGTATACGCATTAGGGTACAACGAAACAGTATACGCATTAGGGTACAACGAAACAGTGTACGCATTAGGGTACAACGAAACAGTATACGCATTAGGGTACAACGAAACAGTATACGCATTAGGATACAACGAAACAGTATACGCATTAGGGTTGAACGAAACAGTATACGCATTAGGGTACAACGAAACAGTATACGCATTAGGGTACAACGAAACAGTATACGCATTAGGGTACAACGAAACAGTATACGCATTAGGGTACAACGAAACAGTATACGCATTAGGGAACAACGAAACACTATACGCATTAGGGTACAACGAAACAGTGTACGCATTACGGTACATCGAAACAGTATACGCATTAGGGTACAACGAATTTATTACATTGTTGACCAGCTTTTTTCGCACGCATTTTCTTTCATTGCAAATAAAACTATAATCGTTAAGATAGCATTTGTGCTTTGTGCTTTTACAAATCGTCCTGACACGCTTTTCTCTCTTCAATAAATGTTTTCCATCGTATTAATATGCATACATGCCCATTATAAAACGAAAACCCTCAATAAAACAATTTGCAACTAAAGCTGAATAATAAGCACAGTAAGTTAAAAAGCAATGACTATTTGACGACATCATGTACATATAGACATTCTTAATTCCAACGCAAAATTGATGAGCATAAAATATACTGCCAGTGTGCCATTATCTCCGAACAGATGTAATTACTCAAACTGTCCTTACCCAGCGAAACCATCATGCAATTCAATTAGAAGCACTACCACTCTATGGTATATGTCAGGCCTTATAAATTGCAATCTACGAAATAAAATCCAACATTGGACATTGTTGACCCCGAGGTCTGTCTTCTCATGGATGTAACAGTTTGAGTATATCTATTTACGTGTATTCATATAAAATTGTACTCATGGCCTTTATGTCACTTTTATACGTATAGGAAAAGTATATTTCAATAAACACTTAATGACTTACAGAATAATCCGTGTTTCTAGAATGTATTTTTGAACTGCGAAGTGTCAACTATCCCGTGTGGTTTACGTACATGTAAGGTTTTTGTATAGGTAATTGGTTAATTGAATTATTTTATATGTATTTTAATAACATGCTTGATACATCTATACATACAATCTTCAAATTAAATCATAGCCATTTTCATTATATTCAATGTATATTCTTATTTGATAGGCTACTGTATTTTGACATTAATACCCCGCAGTAATATATACGTCGTTACAATACACAATGTAGCTACATTGTGTATATGCATTATAAATGGGGAGTATCATGACGTTAAACGTTGACGAGTGGATATAGGCTACACAATACATGTTCCATGGATGATAATTTATTTAAATTGACAACTATAAACACATGAAAACGAGTTACCCTTTAAATATGAAAATATGACTGATGAGTCTATGGCACATAAAATGAAATGCTTACACACACACACACATATATATTCGACCGTGAGGTCGAAAGCTTCGGCATAAAATAAATACAGCGTTTATATATATATATATATATATATATAAACGCTGTATTTATTTTATGCCGAAGCTTTCGACCTCACGGTCTTCATCAGCGGCCATTTTTTATTTTAAGATGTTTTATTTTTTGCACGGTCTGCATGTAAGAAAATTAGAACGATGTTTGTAATTGACTGGGTATAGAGAGGTCTCAGGTTAAAGAGGTTTAAGTTATTGGTACGCAAAATCAAGGCGTTCGGAACGTACGCGTTTGATCGATAAACATCACAAATTATCCAAACATAACTGCTTCCTAACCGACATCAATGAACTATAAATGAGAACGAGGAAAGACATATGTTACATTATTTATATTATTGAGAGAGGCAACAACGTATATGTCGTCAATACACCTTTAACGAAACAAATAGATTGTAAGTGTTAACCGCCTTTGCAAAAACAGAATACAATTGATAAATTTTTTCAACACAATTTTACAGCGATTACATTCAAATTAACCACAATTGTATATTAAACTAATTGATTGAATACAATGGCATCACCCCAAAAATTACAACGTGTTTGAAATGCGCCTTTGCATTGTGCCAGTCAATTTAAAATGCTTCGATGTCTTTCTGCTTTACCATTGCACACTCACATACCTTTTCACATTTCAGACTTCTTTTATGCAACGGTTCCTGTGTGTAAAATTCAGAAAACAATTCAACCGGTTTAGCGCGTAATGCTTTGCATTAGCAGTTTCAAAACGGTTACCCGTAGTGTATGTATTGCCCAATTATACATATATATATGCACATGCCAGAGTCAAGACAAGACCAGGCGATCATACAACATTTACTAGTGTGGACCCTATACTAGAATGATTATTTAATCGTTATCTCTATGGAAAGCAGCACTTTGCAGGAACAATCCAGTAATATGATATATGTCCGACTTAATTTATATCAACCTAGATGACTTAGACTTAATGAAATAAAATATGACGGACAAGCAGAAGCAAGCTAATGGTTTATCACTATTATGTAGCTGTGCTTGTCGTTTTCGAACTTTAAGAGGTTCTTCCGCGCCTGAGGATGCAATATTATACCATGTATCACAAAATACTTCATAGTTTGTAAGTTATGTATTTGTTATATTCCCATAGTAACACTTTATCACAATGACACAACTACCTAAGTGACACGCAAGTAATAGCAAACACTATTCTGATTTCGATTCTTCATCCGTAATGCCATTTTCATGTTCTTCGTACCCAGGTTGGCAAACACGTCAATAATAGAGATAATTCAATTAGGAAAAACGCTTGAAACAAAAAAGAAAATTGTTTCACATAAACGTCATACATTTTTTAAAATTGGCCAATCGTTTTATTATGTTTTACACAAACGCCAGGCAACCGTTGACCACTGTATTACTTGTTTAGTATGCCTAAAACCTCCCAAACATTTGCAAACATTAATGGTCTTTTATGTATCTGCTTTCCCTATTTGGAATTTATATAAAACTGGGACTTACTACTGTTTTTTGTGACAGCTATTTGCATGCCAAACACGCGCATATTCCTTGTTTTTTTCGCACGTGTACAGTTTGCCTCCTGATTTCTAACTGTTTAACAACGTTTGTACAATTGTAATGCTTCGTTTGACACGTCTATCGGATAGACTTCCAATACATTATTTCTCAGCTGATATTATTTTGAAAAAAGGTTTCCATAGAAAGTTAGCACGTCGATGTCCAACTCAATACTTTCTGCATGCGGTGCAGGCATTGTGCTATATTCTCAAGTGGCGTGAAATGAATATACAGTTTTCTTTAATATTAACCCAATTATGCCTGGCGTCTAGAAAAAAGGCCTTGGCAAACAGCGTAGACCCGCATGATGCGGCGTCTCATCAGGGTCTGCGCTGTTTGCTTAAAGGAATTTCTATAAGAAATATTCTAAATAAAGAACTACATATACTAGACATCCCTAATTTTGGAAATAAATTATCCAATTTAGAAGGAAGGGAGAGTCCACTAGGCATAAATGGGTTAAATTGAATTAGCTTCGGTACTTTGGAGTAGGGTCATTTATATTTTGCTGTTCGTTTTGTAAACTAAGTACACTGCATTAACCCATTTATGCCTAGTGGGCTCTCCTATCCTTCTAAATTGGATCAATTTATTTCCAAAATTAGGGATGTCTAGTATATTTATGTCTATAATTAGAAGATTTCTTATAGAAATTCCTTTCAGCAAACAGCACAGACCCAGATGAGACGCCGCATTATGCGGCGTCTCATCTGGGTCTGCGCTGTTTGCCAATGCCTTTTTCTAGAAGCTAGGCATAAATGGGTTAAAGTACGATGCTATAACGCTGCTACAGCAATATCCCTTATTCAGGCTTGTGAAATACTTTGGTGGACATTGTAATCTTTGAATATTCGAACGCCAATATTAAAGGGATCTTTTCACGCTTTGGTAAATTGACAAAATTGAAAAAAGTTGTTTCAGATTCGCAAATTTTTGTTTTAGTTATGATATTTGTGAGGAAACAGTAATACTGAACATTTACCAAGGTCTAATATAGACATTATATGCATCTTTTGACGATTTTAAAACTTAAAAATTATAAAGCGTTGCAACGCGAAACGATTGAATAATTTGGAGAGTTCTGTTTTTGTCGTTTAATTTTGTGAAACTACGAAGATTGCTTATATAAGGTATAAAATACGTCCAATACGTGTACACGGCGGAATAGCTCAGTAGGCTAAAGCGTTTTTACTTCAGGACTCTGGCAGGACTCCAGGGGTCACTGGTTCGAAACCTGGTCCGGGCAATGTTCTTTTCCTTTTTTTAATTTTATTCTTGATTTTTTACTGGCGCTTTTACGATCCAATGTTTACATTTATCGATATAAAGCATTTAATGAATAAGTTAAAAAATGCCAAAATCTGTGAAAAGGCCCCTTTAAGGCACTAATGCATACATGTATTGTACGTTCTTACAATTGAATCCATCAACGAAGTAGTGGAATTCTATTGTTTATGTCATGCCTTTATGAAAGTGTAGAACCTCTCGTCAAAACCTTTGACGACTGACAACTATGACTTGAAGTTGTGCTAGATTACACACCACGTGGGTGCATTTCCCGAACATTATATCCAATTACCTAGAATGGATATTGGTCTGAAATTCCGCAAGCATTACTGACGCTAACTGGAATGAACCTAATGGCATAATATTCACATACAATTCATTATATGCTTACACATGTACTCAAATAAGGAAATTACCTTTAATTAACCGTAGCTTTCGAAGAAAATCAGAAATTAGGTTGTAATTGTCTTTATGAACAGACTTACTAGTACTAGTATTTAATAAGAAATGTAGAATAACTTGGGAGTTTCGACAACCAGACTTCAGTCTCAAACTAGTCAAAAGTGAAAATGGGTTCATCGAATGGTAATCAACTCATTTACGTTATTATATATCATGACGCGGCGTCTCATCAGGGTCTGCGCTGTTTGCTTAAAGGAATTTGTGTAAGAAATATTCTAAATATAGAAATAAATATACTAGACATCTCTAATTTTGGAAATATATTGATCCACTTTTGAAGGATGGGAGAGCCCACTAGGCATAAATGGGTTAAACATGAGATTTGAACCGCGTTATGCAAAGGCGCTGCTCCAGATCAGTCTGCGTATTCGCACAGTATCTTGACTCGACTAATCTAGAGCTACGCCTCATTAGACCCACTCATGTTCATTGCGCATTCATGTTAAACAAAAACTTTTCTACCAATGATGTTTATTGCTGCTGTAAACGACAGGAATTTATGGTGTATTTGTTGTGAAATTATTTTGCAGAAGTGTGTAAAGCCTGTTCTTGTTAATCTGAACGTGTTATTTTGAGCGCTTATTCGACCCATTTTTCCAATTTTACATGAAGGTTTATTAAAGCGTAAAGGCGTGCTTTATTAAGCATCCGAAATACTTCAACACACCGGTTTAACATTCGACTTCGATAAACAAAAAAGAAACACGAGACCATGCTAGGGTTGTGTTAATTGTGGTGAGTTAGTTGTTAACAACCAAAACTAAATGCCTGTAAAACATATGTAGCTTTCGGTTCTCCACATGACTTTGGTGTTAACTTCCGCTCAGAATGCAAGCGGTTAAGCTTTCTACTGTATATTATAGTCATAGTTTCTTATCCTTCCGACAAAATAACGAGTTTGTCGCTCCGGAAATTCAAATGTTAGAATGCTAGTTTCCTTAAACAACAAGGGTATAAAATAATTAGGAATTATACAAACTAATGAAATATTTTCCAAGTTATTATTATCATTCAAAACATATGAACGTTCAAAATTACTACAATGGTTGAACACGTGTTTCCATCTGCAATTGTAGTAATTTTCAATAACCACGATATTGAACAATAATGACAAAATACTTTTACGGGATGAATAAAACACTTAAATAGCTCCCTTAGCCGTCTTATTCCTGATTTATATCTAAAATAATTACATCCTACCGTGAATAATAAAATTACCATTTTTATCATCCGATAACCATGAAAGTGAACACAATAAAATACCACTATTTAAAATGTACAATGAAGGACCTTTGCATTAGAGATTTTAGTCCAGTTGCCCTCATTAAAATGAAAACGAACACCACAATCAACAATGAAAAATTTAGAACAGAATTTAAATCGATGTATATTTTCTCCAGATGGTTATCATGACATGGGCATGAGTCGCAAGATGAAGTCAACGGCAAACAACCATAAAACATAGGCTAGCTGGCAACCTGGACAAATGCGAGCATTTACACAGTACCCATTAAAAATAGCAATGCGTAAAACACGCCAAGATTATGATAAGAGTCGTGTTCTGAGAAAACTGTGCATAATGCATGTGCGTAAAGTGTCGTCCCGGATTAGACTGTACAGTCCGCACAGGCTTATGAGGGACGACACTTTCCGCTTTTAAGGTATTTTTAGTTTCAAGGAAGTTCCTCCTTACCGTAAATCAAGTTTAGTTGGAAAGTGTCGTCCCTGATTAGCCTGTGCGGACTGCACAGGCTAATCTGGGACGGCACTTTACGCACATGCATTATGCCCAGTTTTCTCAGAACAAGACTCATATGATTAGATGTATGCCTTTCCTAAATTAATCACCGTTTGATCAAAACACATGAGTTCACTCAAAAGCAAAAACATAGATTTTTTCTTCAACACAAGCAATATCAACCGTAACACAAATTACATAAATTTAATCAATTGAACCATTCTCCATATTAGATGCCAATTTAGTTGAAAAGTTTCAGAGTATTTTTAATTCGATAAAATGTGTCACTTGTCATTTATTCAAATTGCATAACGTTTGTACTTTTTACGTAGTAGTCAGACAACACGTGTAATTAATAAAAATAAGAGGACGTTTCATTATATAGTCGCTGCTTCTGAATTTGGCAGCAAAACGAACATATTAATGAATTTAAGACGTGAACCTTTACCCGCAATTAAGGAATTACTAAATGACATGCTCGTATTAAAATATATATTATACAGAAGGCCCTTAACACTTCAAATCATAATTTTAGTTTTTAAATATATACACATCTTTATTTAAATTTTGGGAAAACTGTACGCATACTAAATACTTGAAAACAAACCCATTCTTACCCTTGTCGTAGGTCCCCTCATAACAGTAACCTATTATGTTTTTGTTCTATGTCCATTTTATCCCTTATCACTGTTGCAAAGTACTGCTGTTGTTTAACTAGCCACACAAACCGATATACCACGATAATTTACCACACAACTCAATGTAAAGATAAATTTCCGATACATCCCTCGTAAATCCATTTAAAACAACAAATACCTACGTACAATCGTCAGAAAGTACTACCAACAGATGTTGTAAATTTCATAGATAATACTAGTCTACCAATATGATATAGTATTCAAGTTGGCTGTTATTTGCATCCATTGCGGCAAACATATCGAGCATTTAAAATAAATCACACAGCGAAGAGTGTGGATTGAAAGAAGAATATATTTAGTTATTTGTTTCAAGATCAAATGCAATAAACGTACAAAATAAGTCTTTTTAAGTGTTTTACACGAGAAGCAGATACACTCTCATTCACTGCATGTTGAGATAATTAGTCGACAAATGATTTTTATGATTCACAAATCTGGAAAACTACGGCACCTTTTAATGTATCTATTCATATCGTAATCATGTATGCGTTTTCATTCTGATTTCATCTAACCGTGTCATCTGCACGTCTACCATAACCCAACGATTGACATGAACTTACATAACACACAGATTTGTTTAGCATTTTGTGTATAAATAGTATTGCAGTGGCTTTTCAAACATGTAACTAACGATTGATTACCGATTGTAAATGCGCAATGTGTCTGGTTCACGATTGATTACCATTTGCAAACGCCCTTGCGTCTGATTCACTTTCATTACTGTATTTCCCTGCTGCCATTATGTACATATTTTCTTAAACCTTTCCCCTGTAATGTTTGCATAGCGTTGCGCATCTCACTAATGAGTTTCGCAAATCGTGCTGGTGCTGCGTAATACTCTGAAGTGGCGTCAAATGGAACATAAACTGAACTGCATTACTTTTACGTTTTACCACCAGTTTTTGCGGAGAAGGTACCAGTAATTTAGAATTTATTAAACTTCTTCCATACACAAATGGTGCTTCTTCTACATACTAGTATATTAAATACGTTGCATTTTAGATGCATTATTCAATATAATAATAATAATAATAACAATAATAATAATAATAATAATAATAAAAATGATAATAATAATTCAATAAAATAAATAAAATATTTAAAGAGACGATAATAATATTAATAATAACAATAATAATAATAATATTAAAAACAATGATAATAAAAATAATAATGAAAATAATAATAATAATAATAATAAAATAGTAATAATAATAATGATACTACTTCTTCTTCTTCTTCTACTACTCCTACTACTACTCCTACTACTACTACTACTACTACAACTTCTACTACTACTACTACTACTACTACTACAACTACAACTACTACTACTACTACTACTACTACTACTACTACTACTACTACTACTACTACTTCTATGCTACTACTGCTGCTACTACCACTACCACTACTACTACTACTTCTACTACTACTACTACTACTACTACTACTACTACAACTACTACTACTACTACTACTACTTATGCTAATACTTATACTACGGTCACATATAAAACTAATTACAGTTATTTAACTACACAAACCCTGTGCTTTTATTCACTTGCTTTCAGCACATGCACGGTAATAAAGTGATTTCAAATCAAATAGATTTTATTGGTTTAGAAAACAAACAACGACAACTCAAGCTGAATGGGACAAATCTGTTGAAAACTAGGTATAACGAGAGCGCCGATGGCGTTAAAAGCATAGTTGCAAGATACAGGGAAGGTGCTGCTGAAGTAAATTTTTAGGTCAAAATATACTAAATAGTTTCTTTATATGTTTCAATGTAAAAGCGACAAATTTGAGCGAAAATAAATACAACATTTTGCACATAGAGACCCCCATAACCATATCTTTTCTTGACGGGCATTCTTAGCTGAATCGATTTAAGCAATAAAGAAGATATGTCATGTTCAAAACAAAAAAAATTCGACTCAAATCAAAATCGACTGTTTTTGCACCTTCTTTTTTCGGCCGTTTTCTATTGGATTGTAACCGTTTGCAGTAACCATTTTTTACTTTAATCTCTAACTTTATCATATTTCAGGTATTTAATAGTGAACACATATGCTTACCCTATCAATATCTCCAAACGATAAAACCAGAACAACAGTCTAAAGTGTAAAACATGCCTTCGAGGAAAATATGATGATTTGTTAAGCCAGGGACCTATACAGTATAGGTCCCTGGTTTAGAGAGTACAGACCTTCATGACTCGATTATTCAGGACTCGATTATTTAGTTTATTGTTACCTTAACAATTTCTCATCACGAGTCGCCTCCCTTTTTGGTTCATGCTACCAAAATGTACTATTTTTAGAAAAGGGATTTCCAAATCGTGACGAATGTGAATGGTTACAAAATGACATAACTATGAAAATAAATACATAGAATTACACTATTTCACGCATACCATTATGCATCCATCCGTTTTCTTTTCCGACTTGATACATTTACGGCATTCCATTTAATATTTTACAGACACAACACTCGTCCAGAATTTGCGCGAATCCATTAAACTCTATGCCACATTTAATCCGTTAGCTCTACTCGTAACGTTAATTTCTGGCTCAAAGAAAATCATTTTAATTTCAATTAACACATCTCTATTACTTTCAAACTCTACTTACATAACTTTCAAACTCTACTTCATTAAATCCATAGAAAGGCAGGTCAGAATCCATGTCATAAATCAGAAAACATTCATCGTACTCCGCTATTTTTTTACACATTTACAAAGAATGAAAGTGCTTTATGTCCCACTTCCTGTTGAGAATATGTTAATTTCTATTTATAATTAACCAATGAAGTTCTACATATCCTTAAACCAGGGCCTAATGAATTTGACCTCTCCTAGAACAGTAAACAAAGGAAATAGAAAGTAGGTGTGAGATAACTATCAACCAGAACAGAATTGTTTTACGAACGAAATTTGTTTTAGTTTCTTAGAAGGGTTTTTCACGTAAAACGGTCTTTGAAAAATTCACTAAAAACGGTGTCAGCAATATTCTGACAGAAAACGTTAGAAAAACGTTTCTAAATGAAAAAAAAGTCAGAATTTCCATATACAATATTAAATAGATATTTCGTCTGATTTTTGATCAGGTAAGGCTTCATAATGGTCAACCGTTCCATGTCGGTTTTCGAAATGTAGCTCTAACATAAGCATAGTTGCGTAACCGCAACTATGCTAAAAACCAACATGCCGAGCTACCTGACATGCATTTTTGAACTTACCTTTCAGCCTAACTAATGTATTTCCAGATACCAACCGAAAAGCTTTTAGTGAGTAGGTATGCTTTACATATGATTTTCTTCTAGTGAATTCGCGTTCAAACTTAGTTATTTTTATTTTTAATTGATATTTGTTTATGCAATGCATAACACATGAATATGAAAAAATGTTCCGATGAGACTGTAACAAATAAGACACAGTCGTAGTGTTCGTCTTTTGAACGTTACTTTTGTAAGTGGCAATTAACAAGATTGTTCCATGACGCGCCCCGATGTACAATTCTAAGTAATAGTTTATTGGCGTCGCTCTGGAGAGCGGCGACTATTATGTAATGCATATTTTTTTTCGCTTATGGGAGGAGAAGTTATTTTACGGATCAATGTATATATTTTTGTTTTTAAGAATATCTTGCATAGTGGTGATTTTTTGTGTAAATTAGTGTCAATAAGTACTGCATTTGTGCCTATTACATTTATTACAACATTTATTGTCAATAACGCAAAGCTAATTGTTTTAATTAATAACTGATCCACAACTGATCACAAGGGAAAGATCACAGAGACTGGGCATATACGCGAAACTAACTGGATTTGTATAAAAACAAAACATAATCAAAATATATTTATTTTGTGGTTTTTCTAATTTTCTTATTTAGTGAAGAATCAATTTAGTACGATATTTGACGACCTATCGCGCAAGCAAGTTTATTGAAAAGCGTAGTGGTACGAAAACGTAAAATGTATTAGTTTATTAATAGACATATAATAACGATCGCTATACACAACTTCACCAAATAGAAGTACATAAATGATGTCAGCCGGAATAGCTTAGTTGGGAGAGCGTTAGACTGAAGTTGTTTTCGCAACAATCATCTAAAGGCTCCCGGTTCAATCCCGGGTTCCGGCACGAACGGAACAGTTCGGCGGCTGACAATTTTTTTCAGTCAGGTTAATAAATATATAATAGAACTTTATTTCATTTAGACATTTCACAATCTATTTTACTACAATTGGACATTTTTATTAAAATTAATGGATGCCGGGTGGTGACAACGTTAATTAAAATTTCTTACATCACTTAAATTTATTATAAAAAATAAACGTGTTTTTATATTAACAAATAAATGCAAACAACACATCTATTATCCATGTATTTTTATGGTTGTCAATCATAGGCCCTAAGTACTATCCCTGCCAAATATAGAGCGCGAAGCGCGACACGTATTATTGATTGTAACAATGAGTTGCGAAGCAGCCGCTTATCAAGGAGGAGCTGTGCCCCAGCAACCCGTTTCCCTAGAGTCAAGAACTGCTCGGAGCATTTTTTAAGAACCACATATAGAGCGCGAAGCGCGACACGTATTACTATCCAGGTGGTATGGGCCCTTCAGCATTATCCGACCATTACGTCCATAGTGTTCCTTATAATTTGAGAAATTTTGAAATCGTTGTTCAAAGTCCAAAATTTTCACCCGATTGTTCCCAAATTTGCACAGGTTTTTTTTATCAATGAGGACCCAACCCAAACTCTATATGAGCAATTTCGGACGATAAGTCCAGAATTATGTCTCTTTGAATTTAAAAATAAAAGTGAAAAACTGCTTGGTTAGGTGATTATGTCAACATTTTTCATCAGATTCTTTCCAAACTTACAGTGTCTTTATATCAATGAGCATTTTTACCTCATTTAAAATGAGAAACATCGGGACAATAAGTCCAGATTTTTTTCTATTAAAATTGACAAAATAAACAATTTCCACTTGATTAAAAGAGTTCACAACTTTCGTCTGAATCTTTCCAAACTCATATCAATGAGTACTCAACCCCTATCGTAAATGAGCAACGTAAGAATAAGTTCAGAATCATCTCCCCTTGAAGTTGAGAAAAATATGAAATTACGCTTACAAGATGAAACAGATTTTTTAAAACCTACACAGTTCTGTTCCATTAATGAAAACTGCACACGGATGCCAGTAAAAAAGAAAACCAATGTAAATAAAATGAACTATGAAATATTTGGGGGTTACAACACAAAATCACAGATAATGGTTATTTGAAGGTTATAACACAACATCATAAATAATGGTTATTTGGGGGTTATTACACAAAATTATAGATAATGGTTATACCAGTATCTTTTTCTATTTTGTTAAAAATAATCGGCCAATATATTAATATTTACAGTAGAAAAAAATCGTTCCATGTAACTTCATTGAGTGCCTTTTACACTGAAATTCCCGACGCCCTTTGATGCTATGCAACAATACTTATCTTGTTTACAATATCAAATGAGACAGCAAAGTGGAATATGGCATTTGTATCGTACTACCTCGTACAGAAAACCGGTATTTTTTGGCCTAACCAAGTCACATATTAAGGCAGTAACGTTTCATATTAGGCAAGTGACGCTCAATGAAGTTACGGAAATAAACGAGACAACGTCCTAAAATACATTATATCCAACACGTTTCTTTTTATAACGTTGATGCCGGAGAAAGAATGGTACTCGGTAAGATTAACAGAGAATATATGATTGGTGACTTTTGATATCATTTGATATCAGACGAGTTTAATATGGCGTAGGAAAATGAGAGGCTTGACTTTTAACACGCCATATGAGACAAGTGTGATATCACAAAATATATTAAAAGCCACTAACCATATATTGTATTAAGTGTGACTCTCTTTTAAAGTGTTAAAATTTAAATATTAACAAATAAAAAACGCATTAATTAAATACAGAACAAAAGTCAAATGAGACAGACCGACGACGTCAACGTGGATAGATGTTTATTGAATATCAAACACACACAATAGTTTTAGATAAAAACACCAATAATAGTTTTTAAGTACACGTTTAATAAATGGGCAAAAAATGGAGGTAGACAGTGTGACTTGTTGTAAGAAAAAATAACAAAAAATGAATACCTTCACATTAACGATTCACAAACGCAGACAGCAAAATGCAACCTACATCAATGTTTGGATTCAAAAGTGGCAAATGTAAACATCCAACAAAAACAAAATATGAAATCACACGGATTCTTAATTATGGCAACAAGCGTAACTTTAACAACAATAATTCAAATGTTTACATCATTAGATGATATATTTAATATTACAATACTGCCGATTACTTTTGAGAAAGTTTGGATGAATAACTGCGCGTGGTAAGCAGTCATTCAGGAGATATTGACATCGCAGAGAATACGATTATTACAAATGTGGGCGGTGCTGAAATTATGCTATCGATCAGGGACATGATAAGCTTCGAAATGGGCCTAGTTAATAAGTGTTATCGGGCAGGCTTATATTAACACTGACAATTCTTTGATCAGCGTCTCTGATGTCATTGTACGCTTGTGGCATAATGAATGTTATTTCACTGCTACGCTTTCGTACAATATATTGACTAAACTTGTTTCACACCTTGCAAGGTCATTAGGAAGCCATGTAACTATTATTAAACGTTAACGTTGAGGCAAAACGAATGTTACAAAAACGAGTGCTCTGTTATAGCAAGAACGATGGCATATGTATGTTGCGCATTATACAGGCCAAACGTCTTGACTTTACAAGCTTTGCTGTGAAGTCTTAACCCATTTATGCCTATCAATTTATTTCCAAAATTAGGGATGTCTAGTATATTTATTTCTATATTTAGAATATTTCTTACAGAAATTCCTTTAAACAAACAGTGCAGACCATGGTGAGACGCTGCATCTCATCTGGGTCTACGCTGTTTGCCAATGCCTTTTTTTCTAGACGCGAGGCATAAATGGGTTAAATATATTAAATATAAGGGTCATGCTCTGTTAAAAGGGGGTTTAATGCATTAGCGTAAAGTGTCGTCCCACATAAGCATGTGCTAATCAGGGACGACACTTTCCGCTTTTATGATATTTTCCGTTTGAAGAAAGTCTCTTCTTAGCAAAAATCCAGTCAAAGCGGAAAGTGTCGTCCCTGATTAACCTGTGCGGACACAGGCTTATATGGGACGACACGTTACGCTCATGCATTAAACCCCCTTTTCACAGAGCGAGACTCATTTTATAACTAGCTGAGGGCCATTTGAGTTATAGGTATATGGTTCAAAGAGGACATGGACTTAACAAACCTACCATTATTAACATGGTTCTAGACAAACAGATACACAAGGAAATAAAAAACAACTTATTCGATTGATGAGACATCCAATACATTGTTTGTTGTACAAAACCACCGACGATCGTTTTCGTAATGCCAATTGTAGTAAACCAAATGGGTCCTATATAGACATTTACGTCGAGACAGGCTCCTGCTGCAAAATAAAATTAATCTCTTGGGGTTGCTCAGTCTTTAAAATGTCGGGAATTACGACGAAAGTTTCTTGTTAGGGGTATGATACAATTATATACAAAAGCAAATCTCTTTGTTTTTTTCGGCATAGCTGTTTAACGTAACTTTTGACCTTAGGTGACCTTAAGGTTACATTCATAAATATGCCCGCGGCTACCCACGAATGAATACACTTCATTAAGTCCATTGGCTGATTTGAGAATACCACCAGAACATTGGAAACATGTCTTTCTAACACTGTTTTACTGCGTGTTCAGCATAAAACAATTTTATCTCTTATGAAAAGGCATGATAGGTAGAACAGTTTTACACTCAAATCTTCGCATCACTGCAATCTGTGCGTACATTCTACACCTTCGTCAGTTCGCGGTTAGTGTGTGTGAATGGCAGAGTTTATATACAGGTCATCGCTGCGTCTTCACGACTACCTTATGTGCTGACCGGAGTTCGCGGCCAGTTAAATAATCGTTATATAATAAAGACGTATAGCGTGAGCTAGGTGAACTGGAATTTTCTTTAGACCAGAAAGATGTTAAATGAAGATATCCAGTGATATAATTATGGTATCTCAATAATAGATTATGAATGCGTTTTCAACAATACCATGATAAATATTATTTTTAATTAATTTAACATGAATTATACCACCATATTGACTAATGTATTATGATTCTCGATACTGTTAATACTCGAATCAAATAGCAATGCCCGACAAACCACTAAAACAGGTTTGTTCGAAGAACGCGCGTATAAATATTTAAAATATGTACGGATACTTCGCGTGTTGCCGGTTGACTCATATGTTTTACTTTCACTTCCATTATTCTTTTGGTTTTCTGTTTTGTATCTATAGGTTTATGACCAGCAATATGTAATAATGTAAAATAAGCCGCGAAAACTCCGCGTAACATCCCGTACTGCGTGTGATGCAGCTAAGAACTGCACAGAAAAAGACATTCGCTATCCTTGATCTCATTCATTTAACTCTTTACCTTTCTAAACGCCAGCCACAATCAACGCCGTATATCTTTTTAAAGATATTTCTTGTTTATACTAAGTACTATTTATGGAAATGTTGACTTATTTAACTTTATGCATATGCTTTTTAACTTAGCGTATACTTTATAGTTGTTATTAAAGGGGCCTATTCACGTTTTGCTTAATTGACAAAATAAAAAAAATAGTTTGAGAATCGCAAATATTCGTTGCTGTTATGATATTTGTGAGGAAACAGTAATACTAAACATTTACCATGCTTCTAAAATATCCATTATATATGCATATTTTGACGATTTAAAAACCTGAAAATTATAAAGCGTTGCAAAGCGAAACGATTGAATAATTTGGAGAGTTATGTTGTTGTCGTTAAATGTTGTGATACTACGAGGATTGCATATATAAAGTATTCAATACATCACTCATTAAATGAGAACGGATGGACGAGTGGTCTAAGCGATAGACTTTTACTCAAGGGGTCAATGGTTCGAGCATAATTGAGGGTTACTTATTTCTTTTTTAAATTGTATTCTTGTTTTTTACTGGAACTTTTTAGATCCAATGTTTACATTTATCAATTTAAAGCATTGAATTACATACTTAAATACATGCCAAAATACGTGAAAAGGTCCTTTTAACTGACCTCGTTGCTCGAATGCTGAAGCTCAGTAGACAAAAGGATCGTTAATAAGACAGATAATTATCCATACAAATTTAAAGACGCAGAACGCACATAGCCGAGTAAACCCACGTATGTTAAAGGTATACCATCGTGATAAAGAACTTACGATTTTAAGTTATGGAAAAGCTATTAAACGTATGTATGGCAAGTTAACCCATTTATGCCTAGCGTCTAGAAAAAAAGCCATGGCAAACAGCGTAGACCCAGATGAGACGCCGCATGATGCGGCGTCTCATCTGGATCTGCGCTGTTTGCTTAAAGGAATTTCTGTAAGAAATATTCTAAATATACACATAAATATATCAGACATCCCTAATTTTGGAAATAAATTGATCCAATTTAGGAGGATGGGAGAGTCCATTAGGCATAAATGGGTTAAAAACCAAATCAAGTTATGTACAAAATGAAGTTGACAAACATAAAACAGACAAAAAGACACAATCTTAATAGAGAAAGTACCGACGTGCAAAAAGCACTTAAAATAATAAGTGCTTCATTATGAATAAATAATCAAATACAATTGAAATATTATATCGTCTATAAATAATTCAATAGCAAACAAACATTTTTGACGATGCTGCTTCAGCGAAGCAGCTCGTTTTAGTTACCATACCATGAAAAAAAAATTCACAATGGCGACCTATGTTAAAGATTGAGTTAGCTAAATTTTCTCAATCGGCATATCTCGCTGATTATTATTGATGAAGGTAAAGGCAGCTTGGTTCCCGTACTCTTTCAAATTTATTGAGAGGTTTGGGAAAGGAACCAGACACGAAACTGCCAGGTTGCACTTCAAACGCTGTGACGCTGGGAAAACTCCAAATGTAGTTATTTTCAGATGGTCGCTTTAGCGACCGTCTAAAGTACTTAGTGTAAAATTCAGGTCGGTACGGCCTAGGCATGATTAACCCAATTCCCGCTTACTACGCGCAAGAAAGAGTTGTATAATTTATGCAAGAGGTTTGAGTTCTCCAATTATGTTTATTCACAAATGGAAACATTATATTAATATCGTGTTAAATGCAATAGTTTCGAATGGTGTTTTATAGAAAAGAATATAAAAACAATGATCGTATTGTACGTGTCGCGGAGGAGATTGTTTATGAATGATTAAAATAGTCCACTTTCTGCTGCGTCTTCGTGACGTAGTACTTTCGCTCATCTCATTGATAACTCTGCGGCTGGCGATAAACAATGGGGAGTCCGGGTGAGAATAACGCACTAGTATAAGGTTACGCTTGTTTATATTCACAGATCTCAATTAATAATACGTTGACCACGAGTTCAACAATTATAACAGGGATACGATAGACAACATAAAAAATGTTTCATTATCGCTGAAACTGTTAAAAAAAGATTTAAATATAACAAGAATATTCTCTAAAAAATGTAGTCTTGCTGTTTTGAAATAAGGTTTGGAAGTTTGGTTTCTAAATAACTTAATTCAAAACAAAAGTTTAATTATAGTGTTTTTTACTTGTTAGTCGCATATTTACCGCATTAGAATGTGTGTTATAATAGGCAAACCATACATTAGTAAAATTCAATCTGCCTTCGCACATAGAAGGAATGGGTCAATTGGGTGCTGCGTTTCCTTTGCTTACTTCAGTTAGAGGTCAATTCTTTACGTAATAGCAATCACAAGGCTCCGGCTTCAAAGGAATTGCGGAGCGTTCTTACATAATAAAAGTCGTAGTCGCATGGTATTTGCGTTTAGCGTCCTATTTGGTCACGTGGTTCTTTTTTCGCGGGTGTTTTGGCATTCATGATATGAGGCTATTAATAGATGCGCCTGTCGATAAACAAAGAAAAGTTTACGGGTTATAAGAACGCAATAGGTTACGCTCTCACATACAACTCAATGACGTAATACAGGTCGTAAATTGAGAGATTCGGGAAAAAGTTGACGCTTATTTATATTCTCAATTTATAAAACGTTGAACATAAGTTCAACAATAACTTCAGCGATACGATAGACAAAAACAAAAAAAAAGTTTCATAATCGCTAAACCCGAATATAACAAACAATTTATAATAATAATACGAATGACCTGTTTCATAACCTCGTTCATGCTACTACAGCGCGTATTTCTGGAAAACGTTCTTTTGTTCTCAACAGATAGAGGCGATCTTTTGTATTTACGGGTGCTAGCAACGAAAAAGTAGAAGGTTAGTAGAAGGTTTAGCTTGTTTATATTCACAGTTGTCAATACATAGACAGATGGATATGAGTTCATCAATTACTACAGGCATACTATAGGCAACCTCGAAAATGCTTTATAATCGCTAAAACCGAAAACAACTAAATATATTATATTAAATATATTTATAACAATAAATGTCTTTTAAAAATGTAGTCGGCGTATACGCTGACTTTGAAATAAAGTTAGCAATTTACTTTTCTAAATAATCAAACACAATTAAACAAAAGCTAAACTATTGTGTTGTTCACTTGTAAGCTGCATATTCACCGCATGAAATGTGTGTTAGCATTGTCAAACCACACATTAGTGTGAGTAAATAAAAAATATACTACGGGAGAGCACTTCATATGTGTCCTCATATGCCTTGATATGAGTATCTTTCTTCACTATCGAAATATATCGTATGTTTATATTTGATTTAAACGCAGTTTTCTTTCGACACATTTAAATCACACGTCAATAGCGCCGTCATGCGAAAATGGGTCTTATGCGTTTCGGCAAGCGTTTGTTAAACCCAACATGTGCTTTTGCGCAGTAAGGCCATAGGCGATGCTGTTCGCTTTAAAATCACTCAATATGTTATGTTTCTCCTTACCAGAAGGAGGGATAGCTGAGTGGGCTATTTATATGATAGGCGCATATGGAATAAGACCCATTTTCGCATGACGAGGGTCATTACAAATCTCATTGCGAATTGAAAATGCCACATTTAAGAACAATGCTTTTTGATACAAAATTGAATTCAAAATAGCAAACTTGTTAATAATGGCAGCCTATCCACACATTAAGGAATGATTTCCAGACGTGCTGACCAAGTACGGCAAACATTGTGGTATGATAATAAAACGATTTTCTCTTATCGTGACACTATACTATTTCGCTAATGATTGTTTTCTCATCTTGGAGGCGAAAGTGAAAGTCTGCGAGATGGATTGTAACGCTTAATTGTAACAGGGCCACAATTTGTGTCGTTTGAGCATACAGAGAGAAGTCCGGAATTCCTTACACTGAATAGTGCTACATCCTTTGAATTGAGCACATACGCTGTGATGTAGCAAAATTCAGAGGTTGTATCTCGAATCAGCTTATTAAATATTCGAAAGTATCTCGAATCAGCTTATTAAATATTCGAAAATATTCATGCGTGTCTGTTGGCGTTATGTAAAAGTCCCTAAGATGAAAACTGAAACAGCTACGCCTAAAAGCGCATTAGTGCTCTATACCTATGTTTAGTTTAGCGTTGTTGACACCGTGTGAACTGCTCGGGTAACAAGTAAAGCATAAACAGCAATGTTTATATACTTTTATTCCTCCATATACAAGATACTAAGATTATTGCATATTTTGAATTTGTATATGGTGTCAAAAATCAAAAGTTTTGTACACGGAACTTTCATTATGAATTTATATTCTTGGTGAGAAAGTCATTTGATATTAGAAAAATATTCTTTTAATATGATGGTGACTGCAAATTTTCTTTATATTAAGTTGTCATTACCATTTTCTTCATACTTTCTATGCTTTCAGAACTTCCAAAAAGCATGTTGTTTTTATTTTGTCTTAGTTATTTCTATGAAATAATAAGGATGATAAAAAGTGCACACAAAACTCGACTCGTGCGCCATGACACACACTTTATAAAGTTGAATGGCGTGTGTTCATTTTAAACTTGCGATTGATTTTCAAAAATGAATTGCGTGTTAAATTATGCAATAGCGAACATCTTCAGTGCCTTCAGCGCTTTGATTATATTTAATCGAGAATGTAACCCGCCTCCCAGTTTCGCTGAATGGCTGAAAGTTACCCACGGGTACTACTTACCCCTACCCCAAAAAATTATTTCGTACCTAAAATTGTTTCGTAACAATTTTTTTTTCCTACCCAATTTATTTTTCGTACTCAATTTTTTTTTCGTACCCTAACTTTTTTTCGTACCCAATTTTTTTTCGTACCCAAATTTCTTTCGCACCCAAATACCCATTTTTTGTTGGCATAATTTGTAAGTACACAATGTTTTCGTACCCAATTTTTATTCGTACCCAAAATTTCTGTACCTACATACACAATTGTGGTGATGTAGATAAACTTAAATTGATGCTTTTATATCCATCCTCTTCAAAAGCATCGTCACAGCAGTACTGTCAGTACTTTGATTACAAACCTGATCACATCATGTAAATAGTCATGTCTAGCACATACAGCCGCCATGTAGTTCACCGTTTTGGTGAAGAAAATACAGCAAGATGATAGTCTTAATCGAAACATAATACTTATTAAAAAAGGTATTGAGAACAAACGAAGTTAAACGGTTCAGGGCAGTTCGGACTAGTAGAACATCTCAGTAATTTTCAAAATACATGCATGTAACGTATCGAATGCATATTTGCAGATTAATGTAAATTATCGTTTCAATGTCCCATTTATCCAACGTCAATTGCTCAATCGTATTTCAATGGGAATAGTAAATCTTGATCAACGTATCTAGTATCTACACCTTACTTTTACTGAACATTATCATCAGATCAGAGGCATTCAGTGAGCCAGCATTGAACCCCGTTCTATGACAGATAATTATATCTGACATAACACGCCGCAAACATGTCAAAAAAAGAAATCAATCGTTAGTGAAAAAACCTCGCAATAAGGAAGTGAGTTATGTCGACTATTTCTCTCAATTTGAGATTTACAACTAAAGGATTGTATGAACCACGTCGTGCGAAAATGGGCCATATGACACATCCGAAAAGTGTGGCTCCTGATGTGGGTATCCACCCGTATAATCTGTTGAGGGGTCATTATGTCCGCTAATGAGACCATGAAACCGTGTTTGACTTTATAGAGGACATGGTAGCTTTTAACCAGAAAGCGCCATTGCGCAGGTTAGTCTTGAGGTACGCTGGTCGAATATGGTATAATATATAATTTCGCACGATAAGGCTTATATTAAAATCGCCTCAATAGCCGTGTAGGGTTTATTATTTAAAGAAACTAATGCAGCACGAATTGCATTCACCAACCTATGTCCCGAAAAAATGGGTCGTGTGCAATATGCGGTCAGCGTAGCTTCTGTTCAGCCCACACATTCCCTATCCGCTATAAATCAACGCAAGCTTTTGTGATATCCTTAACGGACATGGAAGCACCATACCAATTAGCTGTTATAGAGCTGCGTTTCCTGCATGTGGCATAAGACCCATTTTTTGCACGACAGCTCATATACAGGTGAGCATAATACACCTACTTACCTGTTCTTTAAACATATCTCACTCTGAACAATATCCGGAACATAAATGCATTAACTCGTTTCCGCACTACTCACAACCTTCACACAATCCAATATAGACGAACAACAGCATTTGGGTCCATCAAATACTATTCGATTCTAGCGAAAGTGGTGTTTTATTGGTATGGATGCCACATTGCTTGAGCGTATTGAGAAATATAACATGGATTTGCGTGTCTTGTTTGTAAAGGCGCCTTGTAAATCGATAAGGAACTCTTGGAATCGTGCGAATTCTTCACATGCATCCGTATCATTGCGTGACCTTTTTTGGTAAGCCTATGTGCAGTTACAAGACAGAACGTGTTTTTGTGAAACAAGTGGTGTCCAACTACAGCGGTATTGTTTCGCCCTGTTCGTATATGAGAATTCGTACACGGATTTGTCCTGAGCAAAAAATTAATCCCACGCTTGCTGCTCTCCACCCAGGAGTAAAAATGGGTACCTGTGATGGAAAAAATGCCAATGTGTCGTGGCTGCATACTGCGCCGAATGTAAACGTACGACTTATAACCCAGTGATCGGGGGGTAAATGTCAAAGTTGATTGAAGATGAGTCTAGTATCGTAATAAGACTATAAACACATGCATTTACCATTCAATAATAGAAGTTTTTTGGAGAAGAACTTTTATTTCAACAAATACATATACATACATGTATATACACACTTGAAATAGACCTTTATGGTCATTGTTCACATGCATGTATATATGTTTTGGCATAACAACATAAAACGATGTCTGTTCGACCATATAAAAGCTTATACTTGCTATATCGGTGATTAATACCATTTTGGTCGTTGAATGAATGTCCATTCTTACGATGTAGCCACGTCGATTGTTTCTATAATTATGTTTATGCTATAAGTACTAACCCGGTTTTGTATTTTTAATCAAAGTTGATATCTTCCTCTTCAAATAATGTATAAATAATAATTGTGTGGAGCATCCATTTATTTCAGAATCTTTATGATGTGCTTTCATTGAGTGAAATAAAACAAAAAATAGCTAAGACTATATTTTTGTCTTGTAACGTGATAACAGAATTTATTTATTTTTATCTTGTTATTTATTAATTGTTATACAGTGAAATATTGAATTAAAAGGTTGCATTTTTCCGTCTACAGTCGTGCCATTTTTGATAATGTAAAATATGTTCCTATCTGGTTCTGACGCATCTACATTCCAGCGCAACAAAATCAACAAGTTAAATCAATATTCATGCTCAAGCATAGACATGTATGGAATTTTAAATATTTCATAGATTGTTAATGAAACATATGGATTGCATGAAACGTTTACACTTACAATATATTAACCACCAAAGGACAATACAAATGTATTTTCCATTAGTTCTTAAATAGCTAGAATGTGCAGTCTTTTTTCACATCATGCTAAGATCTCATGATAACGTTTGATACACGATTGATGTGTCTTAAAACGTGAATATACTGTTAATGTAGCTTTGAATAATGTGCGTTTGATGTTCCCGTCAGGGTTGCTGATGAGTTACTGTCATTCATCGATAATTCCTCTTACAACAATATAATGCACGAAGACCGACGATGCAGTGATTAGTTCAGATCTAGTTAATTATATCCAGAAGTCGTTAATGCACGCATATATCTCTGTAGCATAGTTAGGCGTACACGATATGCAATGCATTGACTTAAGTGCTTATATAAATAAAAATATATTAGTTAAGTTTGAACATATTTTAATAGCTCGATTGCATTGAAAGCATAAGGTTTATTTAGGTTTTCTCTAAACCGTAATATAATGATATATTTCAGCATATATGAACGTATTAATTATGATCTAAGTTCATGTTTGAATTGTTATATTTTCTTTCTATTGCAAATTGTTATTTTTATAACACAGTTACGAAGCATGCGAACTGAAAACAAAAATTGACTTGTAAAACATATAAAAAATGTTGATTTTATAATGAGAATAATGTTCTATCATTATGATAAATTAAAAATTGAATGCCTCAAATAAAGCAAGGCTATTGTCCTAATTTGTAAGAAAATTGTCTTTTTAAACGCTTACCATGTTTATTTTATAATAAATGCATGTGTTCCTTAAAAAAAAAGATACACAATACCAAGCTTGGCTGAAGTACAAAGGCGAAATGTCGTCCTTTATGAGTTTCAACCTTTTCTAGATGTACATGCTTTTTTTATTTTCTGAGAATATCATTCGTAAACATCAGTATTTATAATCTGATTCTTATGTACACGTGCATCTCCCGCCGACTAAAAATTACTATGTTATATGTCGTCTCCGTTAACACGGATGCAGTGATCAACAACGAAACATTTGCCTTTTTAAATCTAATACCCCTTAGCGCACATGGGTTGAGAAAAGCAGCAGTGCGATGAACTTCTCGCTCAAGAATCTTTGAGTGCTTTTCGCAGAATACGAACGCAGGACCATACGATCCCGATGTCCGCGTACTACCAATGAATCACTACTCCCACCATAGGCCTTCAAGGCTGAGTATGGTTTTAATACGATTTTCTTTGGACATCAAACTATGAACACAATTTACAAAAAACTCGTTTACATTTCTATCTTCGTGTACTGCCTAACCGCTTATATGATCGATTGAAGATGAAATGTCTTTATTGGTTCAACCTCCCAACCACACCAAGCGACTAGACAGACATCAATCATCAGATGACATGTGGAAACGACGCCAACGGACCATTAAACATTGGTGTTCAATTCCATTATTGTTGCTGGATGCTACGCGATTATTGATGTTTATCACAGACAGAATAAAACGAGTGCTTTGCTATAGTATTGACGAATATCGAAAATAAAGTGTGCGAGAGTTGCTCTGGCATTCCAAGGAATGAATCTATTACTGCAACTACAACGTGATTTTGTTCACAGATTTTCATTATTTTTTTGGAAATTTCAATTTCTTCAGTAACAGATCTGATTTTTTTTTATATGGTTTAAGATTATAATTATAGCCAGATAAATGTGAATAAATCGGCATCCGAAGTTTAAACATTGGACATCAAGGAGCACAATATAACACGTGACCACTCCGACACTTAGGCTTTTAATAATATTTTTATCTACAACATTTTATGTAATTTTGCAAAATCCTTAACAATTATTTTTCCTTTCAGGACCTCAAGCAAAACGAAAATCTAATTTTCAGTTATTTCAATTAACAGCTGGGAAATTAAAGAGATTTTAATGCTAAATAAAAACTACTGATCACTATGTTGTGTAAAATTATGTTTCGTAGAATGAAATTGACAAAACGACGTCATTATTTAGAAGTTGTTTGGAACTCTTTGATCAATTGTCGCTCCGGTGTTCAGTGTTTATTGTTGGAATGGATCAAATATAGTGGCATACCTAATCAAAATTATCCACATGAACTAATTTTTAACACATGCTATACCCTGTTTCCCATGTAATACAACCATTACATTTTTTTTATATTACACATGTGTCATACAACATTTTAAAGCGTTTTTATTGGCTTAGTTTTCGTTTATTGACCAATAGCATTTTGTTATTTTGACGTTGCAACGTCAAATGACGTCACGAAATGTAAACAACATTCGGGATTTATAATTATGTTTGCGTAAATATTTATTTAATTTGCTCGTTTAAAAGCATGTGATAAAAAAGATCTGACACTTGTTGTCATATCATACCATATTTTATTAAACTTGTCAAGGAAATTCCTGAACTCGTTTAATAAAATATGGTATGATATGACAACTCGTGCAAGATCCTTTATTTATCACATGCCACACCCTGTTTCCAATGTAATATAACCATTACGAATATTTGTATCTTACATATGTGTAATATACTTTGTAAGCGTTTTCATTGGCTTATTTTAGTTCGATTGACCAATCGCTTTTTTTATTTTGTTGAAATGACGTTGCAACGTCGAATGATGTCACGAAATGTAAACAACATCGGGGATTTATTATTATGTTTGCGTAAATATTTATTTAATTTGCTCATTTAAAAGCATGTGATAAAAATGATCCGACACTCGTTGTCATTTCATACTAGTTCAGGAATTGTGTTAGTAAGCGAGCCTTTGGCGAGCTTACTAACAAATTTCCTTGACGAGTTTAATAAAATATAATATGACATGACAACTCGTACCAGATCCTATATATATCATATTAATTTCTTCTATAATCATTCAGACACAATAATCATAGCAAATATCTCTCAGTAGATGTCTGAATGTAAAGAGGTACCTCGTTAAACATATAAGCTGAAAAAGGCCAAAGGAAATGTGAATCATTTTTCGGCGTAGCTATCTTATACGTGCTTTGATGTAATTTAACCTTCATAAACATCCAATTAAAAGAATGTAAGAGAATTTCACCACCGGTAAGCACGCTTTGAATAATCCTTTAGCTATTCACGACGTCTTCAAATATGCATTGAACGCACGAGTTTAATAGAATGATGTCAATAATTTAGTAGTCGTATAGTGCTGCCGTTGTGGACTTACGTCATGGAGGCTTCCGAATTCATGCAACACATTATAAAAACGAATAACGGAATATGCCCCATAAACTGCACATTACGATGGCCAATTTAAAATTCCATACTATAAAAACCTAAACCAACAATCCGATCGATCAATAAGGCATTGCGTACACGCGAACTAAGTCATTCGCCAAGATTGATTGGATATGTAAAGAACATGAGGAGTAGAAAAAGCTTAAATGACAGTTTAAATATGTGTGCACTTGATTGTGTACATGTTCTATTAACTGAAGGCTATTTCCAACATTGAGAAAAAAAATTGTTTTTACAGTACACACTATTTTACTTATTGTGAAAGTAACTACCCAGTACAACTAACAAATGTCAATACTTAATGTATCGCAACGAAATTTCAAAGTTAATGACAAACGGCGATCCGTTTCGTTAATAGCCTAATCATATTATCGAACAACATTTTGGAATTAAACACAACAACGCTAAGCGTACATCGTAACTAGCTATGATGAGAGAAGATGCAATAACGCCAGGACTAATTAGCTGTATAGTGCATGTTTACGCTGTACATCGAATGTAGATATGTTTACGCGCGTGTCCTGGAAACCATAGCAACGTTTTCTCGTTAATTTTGGAGACCAGAAGAAAACGTTGACATCCGATGACACCAACATTTCCCAGAAATCGATAACTACATAAAAGCAGTAAATTCGAAGCCATAAAGGTATTAGTAGTAAGAATACGAGATGGGTTGCAGATATCAATTTAATGCATTGGATTTGTTTTCATCAATCACCGAAACACGCGTAAGGGCTGAACGTTTGATTTGTCGACTATACGTTGCTATGATTTGTATTCCTATAACATATACATGTAAATAGTATAAAGTAAACAAGAGTCATTTTCATTTGCTAAGAACAAATTGAAACACAAAAACACGTCGCTGAACGATATATTAATGTAATGAATGTAGTACTACTTTTAGCGAGTGACCAAAAGCTTTAACAATAGGACTATAAAAATGTAAATACGTCGTCAATGTTCAAGACAGTACAAATTACCGATTATCATCGTGCAATTCGGGAAAACAGAAGTTTGCTGCATCATGCAATATTGCATAGCATGTTTGTATATTCAACATTATTGTAATAAATATAACTGAAGGCAGTTGTTAATAATAGTCTGAAACGACCTCCATCACAACAGCTTTTAATATGTAATTTAACTCAATATTCATTAAAAATGGAAACTTGTTAAAACGCTATAAACAAACATCCTTTTCTGAACATTTACATTTTACAACCGCTTAAGAAAACCGCCATAAAATGGTGATATCAAAGTTACATTGACCAATCACGATTTTAATGGAACAGTGTATGTAGAAAGCAGAAATATAGTCTTTACTCTGATTTTTAGTTGTCCTTGAAATGAAAATGATTGTTTAAAAAATCCATAACTTATTAGTGTAGTCTCTAGGTTGGCAACGTAATTGTCGGGATATGCTAATACCTTAAAATGGCTATATTTGCCGTTAATTCAGGGCAACAATCCGGTTTAGAAAAGTAAGAACCATAAACAGTAGTAATGTCCCTTGCAATTGGCGTTGCAAAGGAAGACAGTGTATCAAGAGAAAATTTTCCTGCAATGTCCTGAAAAAAAGACTAGGTAAAAGTGAGTTATGTGTTTTAATGTATGTTGCGTTTTGGAAAATGTTCATGTGATAATACTAAAACTTTATACATTGCACATTTATTTTCTCTTAAATGATACCAGTTTTAATTAATTTGTGATTCATATAAATATGTTGGTCGTATATATCATTGTCAAATAATATAGAGCATTATCATGAAACGATGAAACACGGGAGTAATTAAATCTGTAAATTTGAATGTGGATTATGTTTTAAAAGGGTTATGATTCTTATCACACAAAAAATAAAAAGAGACGAGAGATAGAAATCTGGCACAATTCTTTGATGGTGTCACGGCAAATTGAAAAAGAGGGATAGTGCTTGCTTGTTCATAACATTCATAAAAGAACAACACTGTAAAAAAAAAACAACGTGTTAGCGTGTGTGGTCTATCAATGTTAATAGCCTAGCATCACATGTAAAGATGATATAACGTTCTTTATGAAAGTAATACACGTCCATCAACAGAGTTCTTAACGGCAATATTTCACATTTTCCCATGTAAACAATGAATAAAGAATCTGCCATGACGAAGCATTAAAACATTTATTTCAAAAAATTTCTAATAAACTCGCTTATATTTTGATAACATTTATCATTATGATTCACACCAAAAGACTTAAAATGATATATTCAATTTGTAAATTAACAAGCAAATTCGTTGAATTAATATCCCCCGCCAAATAAATTTTGTTTATGGATAGGTGTAGAACTAAAAAAATGGTATAAGTGAATGGTTATGCCTTTTGTCAGTTATTTTTTTTAAACTCATTTGTACCTGTGATGGGTTCGCAGACAATAAAATGCAGATAGTATATTTTTCATGAATCAATTAACATTGATAATATAATGACAAAAGGAGAAATTGCTTGTTATGAGCATTTTCTTACATAGAAATCTTACATACTGAGTTATTGTCCCGAAAAGTAGCAACATACAAAAATAACAAAGCACAATAACTCAAAACTAAGATAAAGGAGGGTTCTTCAGTGTTCAATATGTATTTAGGTGAATTAAAAAGTCTTGCCTTTTCCACGAAAACATTCAATCTTACTATACATTACATTTTCAGAGTGATGCAGAGTGAACACAACATCCGCCATGACATACGTGGAAATAACATTAATACGTTTTTAAGGTTAATCATCCATCATTGAGTACGACCTTACATGAAGCATTTGTGTAACCTTGACCCTTGATGTGAATCGTATGACCTTACATGAAGTATATTATGTGACGTTGACCTTAACCCTAGACATGAACCTTGACCTTAACCCTAGACACGAATCTTACATATGACACACAGCAAGGAAGAAGATGGAGAAGAATTATGGAAGGTTATTACAGATTCCACTGATGCATAGCAAAATAATGGCTAAATAATAAATATTTCTACAAATGTGACCTTTGATGTGTGACCTTGACTTTGGTCAAAAACACATAAGTCTTGCACTGCCTGATTATTGAGAACAATTACAATAGGACATTTTAAGAATCCATTTAGTATGGTAGAATCCTTACCAAAAAAGGCATATTTAATCAAATAGTGTATTTTTGACATTTGTGTGTGACTTTGACCATGACCCTAGCAACCTGATTCTTATATTTGACACTCAGCTAGATAATGAAGAACAATTGTGGACAGTTATTACAGAATCTCTTGATGCATAGTATAGGCATGACTAAATAATGAATAATTCATCAAATGTGTGCCCTTTGACCTTAGCCCCTAGGATTATGGGTGTTAAATGTGAAGCTACCTCAGATGATTGAGAACAACTATGGCAAGTTTCATGGCTCTGGCTCATGTGTTAATGGAGATAAAGCTGCAAGCTTATATTACAAAGCATTTTTTTCAAGATACAAAGGGCCATAACTCCGTTATTAACATATGGTGTAAAATGTCATTTGGCGTGCATCATCCTCTTATCCATATATATACTCATACCAAGTTTCAATGAAATCCTCCAAACACTTCCAAGATATGGCTCCGGACACACAAGTTCCGGACGGACGGAAGGACGGACAGAAAAGACGGACGAACGGAGGGACGGACGGACGGACAACGCCAAAACAATATCCCTCCGCCTATGTCGGGGGATAAAAAAGTAAAAAGAGGGAAAGAATTGTTTGTCTTTATCAAGTCTTTGTTAAACGATTATAAAAGTTGTCTCCCTTAAATAATGGGATAAGGTTCAATCAGAAACGTTCAGCCAATTTGAGGTATATTGGAAAAATTCGGCGAATAATAAAAATGAATGAGTTCTTTCTTCTGGAAGGCAAAGCTTTGATTCTATTTGGGGGAAAAATAATACGTTAAATTGTCGTCGAAAGATACTGTCGTCTTACCACAACCTTCGTCTAATGAAATACATAATGTATAATTCATATCAACACCCTGCTATGTTAGTGTAAACTCGGTTCTGTTTAATAACGATTTGATTAGACAAAAACTACAAAGAAAAATGTTCCGTTATATTAAACGCACATATCCATGTTTAGATTGATTATATACATTCGGTTAACAGTAGACTTCAAAATTTTAAATAAAGAACAGATATAAAAGCGATCTTTGTATAGAGTTCACAAATATGATCTATTAAGAGTCTATCGTTTAAACTAATCTGTTCCAAATGTGCATGCACATACATGTATATATTCAAGGTCGATGCATTTTTTCATTGATACACTGGTAGTTATAAACAATATGACATAAATGTACAATTATATTATCTTTCTAAGCGTTCCATAAAACAAATTCATATTTCAGCAGAATTTTTCTTGAAGTTATTATAACTAATAGTGTGATAGTGTTTTGCAGAGATATACAAACTCTGATTTAATTGGCGCTTTGTTTCTGCACCTAACTTTATAAATCGATGGTCTTAAGCGATAGCAGAGGGCGAGTATTTAATAAGTCCTATTATATTGGACCCGCGTCATGAAAAAATGGACCAATGACGAGTAAAATATTTTATGTAATTATAACAACAACACCATAATGGCACGTTAAACGTTACGTTTTAGGTAAAGGCGCGTTTCGAGTAGAAAAGTTTTCCCATGATTAATACATATTTCGAATAACATCTTCAAGGAACGAGACAACTTGATTAAACGCTCAATACACTATTAGCTGGATTGTAATGCGCAGATTGGTTAAACTAGCGTGTAGCGGCGCCTGATGATTCTTATACTTTGCAATTTGCCAAGGTGTGTTTGCAATTAGTGCAACAATTAGTTGGGCAATTACCAAGGACCGTCGAAAGAGTATAGAAAGCCTCTAGCGAAGGATTGCATATTGCTCGAGAAAAGTGAATTGTTATTTACAGACGATGAAACGTTCCGCTTTGTCAGTATATATTAATGTCTATAGTATTAGTTAATTGAACAATGTTCTGGGAAATGAAGACTTACTGCACTTGCGTATATTGTTGTCCAAGAATAGCCTTACATTGCACACGGCTAGTCAGAGAACATTCTTGTGGCTTCAACATTCCACACGGCCAGTCAGAGACCATTCTTGTGGCTTCAACATTCCACACGGCCAGTCAGAGACCATTCTTGTGGCTTTAACATTCCACACGGCCAGTCAGAGACCATTCTTGTGGCTTTAACATTCCACACGGCGAGTCAGAGAACATTCTTGTGGCTTTAACATTCCACACGGTGAGTCAGAGACCATTCTTGTGGCTTTAACATTCCACACGGCGAGTCAGAGAACATTCTTGTGGCTTTAACATTCCACACGGCCAGTCAGAGACCATTCTTGTGGCTTTAACATTCCACACGGCCAGTCAGAGACCATTCTTGTGGCTTTAACATTCCACACGGCCAGTCAGAGACCATTCTTGTGGCTTTAACATTCCACACGGCGAGTCAGAGACCATTCTTGTGGCTTTAACATTCCACACGGCCAGTCAAAGACCATTCTTGTGGCTTTAACATTCCTCACGGCCAGTCAGAGACCATTCTTGTGGCTTTAACATTCCACACGGCGAGTCAGAGACCATTCTTGTGGCTTTTACATACCACACGGCGAGTCAGAGACCATTCTTGTTGCTTTAACATTCCACACGGCCAGTCAGAGACCATTCTTGTGGCTTTAACATTCCACACGGCGAGTCAGAGACCATTCTTGTGGCTTTAACATTCCACACGGCCAGTCAGAGACCATTCTTGTGGCTTTAACATTCCACACGGCCAGTCAGAGACCATTCTTGTGGCTTTAACATTCCACACGGCCAGTCAGAGACCATTCTTGTGGCTTTAACATTCCACACGGCCAGTCAGAGACCATTCTTGTGGCTTTAACATTCCACACGGCCAGTCTGAGACCATTCTTGTGCCTTTAACATTCCACACGGCCAGTCAGAGACCATTCTTGTGGCTTTAACATTACACACGGTGAGTCAGAGACCATTCTTGTGGCTTTAACATTCCACACGGCCAGTCAGAGACCATTATTGTGGCTTTAACGGAATTTGTAATTTAAATTAGTTTTAGTCTTTTAAAAACCTAAATCCATTATAAGGGATAAGTGGCGACCCTGATAAGCCTGTGTGGACTGTACAGGCTTATCTTACAGTAAGTGATTCAATTCATTTTTTCTTTCATGTGGTCTTAATATAGTCTTGGAACAAATTGCTCATTCAAACCCGCATGTTTGGAAATAAAAGTGCATGAGTAATTTTAATTGATAGTAAGACCTTTGATACGGCACTTTTGTTGCGGATGTGTACATAAAGTTCAATACACGTTTTGGCTAACCATCTACATATACCTCAATAAACAAAGGCCATGCATAACCGGAATTTTCAAGTGTTGTGGATAATATCCGTTTTTTCAAGAAAGTGAACCAAGAAAAGCAATGTTTTATTATTGAATACAAGACCTTAAGAACGAATCATTCAATTAATGCACGACTGAGTGAGCGAGTGAGTGAGTGAGTGACTTAGTGAGTGAGTTGTTGAGTGAGTTTGTTAGTGAATAAGTGAGTACATAAATGGATGATGAATGAAAATGTATATTATCTTTCTGGTTAAGTTCACACTGCAAACCTGGACACATTAACATTAGTTTAACTCTTTCAGTGCTAGAACCGAATTTTGAAGGCCTTTGTAAACAGTTTGGATCCAGATGTGAAGCCACAGAACGTGGCGTCTCATCAGGATCCAAACTGTTTGCTATTCTAAAATCAAAGACAATGCTAATTTTATAATTCAGCAGAAGACATTTTAGCAGACGACAAATTTCCCAGCATGCAAAGGGTTAGACTTTGGCCACGCCTAACACAGAACCGTCTCCATGTCCGATTTACGACTGCTAAAAAATAACCAACATAACGATAAGGATCGCTACATGCAACAATATGTAAGTTGTATGTCACCGCGCACAAATCAGTGCTTTCTTTCATACCGGATATTCATCTCCAACAAATAAGATGTTATCATTGAGAAATGAGATTGCAGTAACGGATACGGGTCTGCGCTTCTATCCGGATAGAAATCCTGGTACTCAGCCAAACACCTGTCTGCCAACCTCTTGGGTTCACTCTGGTTTTACTAAATATTTAATTGCGGAATTAAAATACCGGGACCTGGTTTGCTATTAAGACGGATACGTAAACATAGTCTAAGATAATAATAAAACACATTATGCGGATTGTAATTTATCCCCGTTTCAACGCGACATTGACGGTATATCACCTTATGGAATATACTATTCAACCTTGTGGGATATACCTGTCGCGTGCACGGACTACTTTTTACTTTACCACTGAATGATTTTTCATAAGATTTAAAGTCGAGAAAACTTTAGCTTAAAAAATTCGAGACCTTCAACCTTTAAATCTAGTCATATGACATAAGTTTTCGCCATCCGTATAATAATGAATCAGCTGATTGATGGCGTCATAAAATGACATTCTTATTGCGTCATTTTCCCCAATGTTTGACGCTTTATTATAAACGCGACTTATTTCACTTGAACATGTACTGTATATCGAGATAATTGTCAATTTATCACATTTTCCTTATTTCGTGTAATGTGCATTGTTTATAATCCATCCATATACTTTTGACATTTAAGAATGTACAACAAGCCATACAAATATCGCACAATTCATAAATAATCTGCAATATTTGCTTTCCGATTAAATTCACGTTAGGCATAGAGCTGTGTAAAGTATAAGATGGTAAAAATAGAACCACACTGGAATTCGGAACGTCCCTTTTTGTACACGGATATTATCCACTCATTTATCTGTTGTGTAATGGAATGTTTTCCACTCTTTGTGTATTTATATATTAAATTATTTTGTACAATATGGGCATTTACCATAGACAAATAAAACATTGTGCAAGTTTAAACATAATTATGTTTGTATGCAGAAATCTGCAAATGCAACCGAGTTTACCAACGGCTTTTATTTGATAAACTGCTCCGGTTCATTTTAACAGCAGTAATGTACATAGAGTACATGACGTAGCGTGTGATGAAGAAGAAAGTTTATTGAGTTCGCAAACTCATTTGAATATAGTGATAGGATGGCATAAGGGTCTTTATTTAACTATGCTAAAATAATTATTAAAGACCCTAGATGCAAAATCGTCAATTAATGAGTTAAATGGATTATTAGATGGATTTTAAAGGATAATTAAAGGTAAGAAACTAGTTCGAACGTGTTTTGGTTTTTGTGTGTACTTTTGTCGTTCCCTGTTCTCGGGGTAATGATTTTAACATGGGCGCCATTGATGCATCGGATCACACACGGCATACCCATAACATTTTATAAAAAACACGTTCTGCGCATCCTTAAATTCGTCGTCCGAAGTCGGAAAACGTATTGCCCTGTATATTAAGTCAAATAAAGTGTCAGTCGCTTCAATTGTCTGTTTACTTGTCGAGATTGTCAAGGTCGTCGATGGTGTACATGTATCATAATGTGGACATCGACATCATTTTGTCAGGAGCAATCGCCGCCATATTGGATTTTGATTATTTTCTTTCGAAAATAAAATGAATTATAGTAAAGTAAAATCTTCTTTTTGCGGTCGTTATGTGTAACAATTTGCATACTGCGTAAAATTGAATCGAGGCATACGGTGATATTTTTACTTGTTTTACAGTATGTGTGTGATTTTTTTAAAGACTATTTTGCGTACCAGAACAAATACATTTATATCACTACGCATGGTTACATTCGTTAGATTCTAAGCGCTTTTAAGACTGAATTGAAATTATTGTTAAGGTTATAAGATCTATTTAATCAAATGGGATAAATAGAATACTAGGGTTAGCGTTGAATACAGAGAAGTTCATGTTGCTCGGCTCGAACACCGAAAGCGCTCGACAAGGCTCGCGCTCCCGGCGTTCTAAGCCTCGCAACATAAACTTCTCTGTATTCAACGCTAACCTAGTATTCTCTATATCCCGAGCGCAAAGCAGTGCTGTTGGAAGAACGCGCATTAGTTTTGCCTTGTTTATTTCACGAATACAACAGGCGTAAAATGAATGTCAATTATGGCATGATAAATGCAAATGATGACATAGTAAATGTCAATGATGACATGGTTTGTGTTGCAACTTTTTTGTTGAATTTTACTCCTGTGCATAGGAATTTGATGAACGTTATTTTAGTGTTCGTTTACAAAACAAAACTAATTGTATGCAAGTGAATACAATAAACGTTGTAAAATAAATATTCATCTTTTGAACTCGACTTCTTGTTTCATATATCAAATGTCATAATCATGTTTATAAAAAAAACACAATATCAACCACTGCACCTGCCGAAAACATACACAACTAAATGAGTCGCGTTCTGAGAAAACTGGACTTAATGCATGTGCGTAAAGTGTCATCACAGACAGGCTAATCAGGGACGACACTTTCCGCTTTTATGGCATTTTTAGTTTTAAGGAAGTCCCTCCTTACTGAAAATCAAGTTTAGGCGGAAATTGTCGTCCCTGATTAGCCTGTGTGGACTGCATAGGCTAATCTGGGATTATACTTTACCCACATGCATTATGCCCAGTTTTCTCAGAACGCGTCTCAAATGGGCATCGGAAACTTTTAAAATTGCCTATTTTGAGGTATGCTTAATAGCTTGATTTCACTGATATACACACTGGACACACATATTAAATTATTACAATGAAAAAACCTAACACCTAAGAAAACGCATTGGATCAAAGTATTCAACTAGTTACAACCGAATTGTATTGACCATTACTTATCTATTTCAGATCTAGTCTCGTTTCTCATTGAAACAGCAATACATAAACTATATTTCAATTCTTAACTATGCTGAAAACACACATTGCCAGCATTACATATCTTGCATTCATTTCATAAACGTACCTCTTCGAAATCGTCGTATTCAGAGCCCATGTCGTCAGTAATAATTCTTACAAGATATCCTACGATAATACACGATAGTTTCGGAACAAAATCCTTGAAATAATGCCCGAACCACTGATAATGTTTCCTGATAGGTCTTCGATAGGAAACACACAAAACTACACGAACTAGTTATATAGGAGAAGAACAAATACTAAATATTAAATAAAAACACCCAATGCACACGCTTAACGATACAAAACAATTGCTAGACGTTTATTTTGTTATGATTATAAAATTTCCTATCGACTTTGAACCGTTTCGATCTGTTGCTGTCTTGTTGTCTGTATTTTAAAACCGTTTTATCACAACTTATAAGTCACATATTGATAAATCAACAACTTAGATCTATAAGTCACATATTGATAATATGTCCACGTGATTTTCTGAGGAACTGTAATACAATGAAACCAACCACGCTCCACAATTCATCCAAGAGTTGCGCAGGTCAATTACCGAACGTTTATTCCTTGAGTGTATTTAGAACCAAGTATACAGTGATACGAAGTGAATTCTCTTAGAGATGTCGAGAGATGGCGATCTAAAGTATGGAATAAACCTGACGGGTATTTGTCTCACCCGGCATACAAAAAACAACTGCCACAACCCTACTTAAATGAGTGTACGAGTAACTGCGGAGCATAACGCTATTTAATTGCGTCTTATTTGTTTTCGTTTAAAGTGGATATCACACACGAGAACAAATCTAGCAACGAATATTCGTATGTTAGATCACTAATGCGACGCATGGAAAAGTGAAAAAAAAACACTGTTCGATACCGGCTATAAACAAAACCAAGCAAAACATGAAGGCATGCTTCAAGCGTATGAACGTTAAACCCTGATTTCTTCGTGTATCGTCTATAGGTAAAGCAGAATATAGATTACATATCAATCAGGATGTATGATAAGCGCAAGCGCTCAGCTCGTAACCAAGTATGAGGTGCCTAATACTATGAAGGTTAAACGATGCCTGTCGGAATTGTTTTTCTCGTCCGTTGTTCATATACCAGCAATTACCGTTATTAAGAAATGGACCGTTTGTCGTTGATGACCGGCTATGCAAACCCTTGCTTAACTCTAATTGTCTTAAATGATTTTTAGCGTGCAAAAGTTAATCTACCGATCATGGTATTTATAATAATAACCGATACGCAATATTGATATACATATTGGCATTTAAAACGTAATGTTCAGTATAGATCATGTACATTTTATGTACAATACTGCGTCCTCAATCATATAAATTGTACATGTACAAAACTGATACAATATTGCGATTTGTCGGTATGTAATAACACTTGCATCACCAAGACTAGAACACTAAGTGACGATTGTTAAATGGACACTACAATACATATTTCGTCAGACCTGTACTATACATTGTACATTTCCTTAACATAACTATATTTATCACATGCCATACCCTGTTTCCCATGTAATATAACCATTACGAATATTTTTATCTCGCACATGTGTAATATACTTTTTAAGCGTTTTCATCGGCTTAGTTTTTGTTCGACTAACCAATCGCATTTTGTTACTTTGCTGAAATGACGTCGCAACGTAAAATGATGTCACGAAATGTAAACAACAATCGTGATTTATCATTATGTTTGCGTAAATATTAATTAAATTTGCTCATTTAAGAGCATGTGATAAAAAGATCTGACATTCGTTGTCATATCATACCATATTTTAGTCAAAGAATTCGTTAGTAAGCTCGCCAAAGCCTCGCTTACTAACAAAATTCCTGAACTCGTTGAATAAAATATGGTATGATATGACAACTCGTGCCAGATCGTATATAATAATATAATATGGTTTTGTAACACCATCGACAATTTCAGATTTGTTTATAAATGTTTACATTCGAGACAACTTGCAAACATTCATGTATAAACAAGACATTGCAGAATAACCTTGTTTGTTTGGATTAATGATTCGGATGAAAACATGTAAATTACGGCATTCTATACTATTCAAAGAATTACTGAGGATGATTAAATCAGTTTTGTTATATTTATAAGTTTAAATAATTCCATCGAAATGAGTATCGATGTTAAAAATTGAGTGCTATTGAGAACACATTGATTTACAAGGACCACCTTGAAAAAAGGAAAAGCTGTTTTTGTGTAAATCTCAATACTAAGAGACATGCTCATGTTATGTACTTTTTATGCTAGATGCATCATTTTTATGCTAGATGCATAATTTTTATGCTAGATGCATCATTTTTATGCTAGATGCATAATTTTTATGCTAGATGCATCATTTTTATGCTAGATGCATCATTTATATGCTAGATGCATCATTTTTTTAATTAGTTTATTATTTTGATGTGAACCATTGTACATTACCTATGCCGAAAAGAATAGAGTGGATGCTCCACAAATTGAACATATAGTTGTTAATCAAAGGGTATTGAGCTTGGACAAAACTTCAGTTATACGTATTATGGAGATAGTATTTACTTGTTCTTTTATCTGAAATGACTCGCGCACCTAAACAGGATGCTGCAATTCGATTAACGTAATTCTTAATTCTTCTTAACCCATTTATGCCTAGCGTCTAAAAAAAGGCATTTGCAAACAGCGTTGACCCAGATGAGACGCATGTTTGCTTAAAGGAATTTCTGAAAGAAATATTCTAAATATAGAAATAAATATTCTCGACATTCCTATTTTTGGAAATAAAGTGATCCAATTTAGATGGATGGGAGAGTCCACGGGGCATAAATGGATTAAACAAACATCTCTTATATAGAGAGATGCCAACTGCTGAAAGAAAACAAAACAAGCGCACACAAAATGTACGTATGCTCAAACTGATACGCCTATACATACCGTTTACTTGTATAGTATGAAATGTGTTATCAATTAGCGATAATGATATGGTTTTACGAGACTTACGAGACAATAACAACGTATAAACGTATGTATGAATGTTACCCTAAATTACATAACTGACTCGTCTGGTGCGTCCTGTAGGACAGGTAACAAAGTAAACACTTGCATTACATCGAAGTTGTATTTTAATATGTGCTTCGATAAATTGGGCGCAATACATGTTCGAAACGTTTCGTCCAAGATTAGCATTTGCAGTCTGTAAAGTGTCGTCACATATTAGCCTCGGCGAACTGCACAGGCTAATCTTGGATGACACTTTACGCACATGCGTTGAGTCCAGTTTTCAAAATGGTAAATCAAACAAATAAAATAATAAAACTATATGTGTTAATGGATGAAAGTCGTGATCATTCCATCCCGTCTCAGCTTTTGCGAGTAATTGACAATATATGCAAAGTCATACAATTATATAATAATGCATGATTATATGACCATCTAGCTAAGATCGGATATCACACCCAACAACCCCAGAAACAGAGCTCATTATGTTTATATCTACATCAATATTTTTTGTTACGTTTATACAAATGTATAATGTACGCAACATTTAATCTGTAAATAGGATCTTATAGTATAATACTCGGCCAAATAGGCTTATCTGTTACCTTAATGAGATGCATATACCAGATAATTAAAGGGACATGTAGTCTCACGAAACAAAATTTCAACGCTAGATGTAGTATGGTAACATAGATTTAACGATATACAAAACGCTCGTTTTTATTTTCTGTGGCACAATATATAACATTTTAATTTGTCACAACGATATCTATCTATTTTGAGTATTCATGTGCTTTAAAGTTTCTTGTATGGTCGAGTATTGCTATTTCATTATGTGAAACAATACTTGAGGATCGTTGTTGGTTTCGGTATTTCACAGTTCATTAGAGTGTAGATTTTAAGAGCGCTAAACTGGAGAAATGCATGGCAATTAAAAAGTCATAACATCCGAATTATGATATAATTTTACTGCGAAACAATAAAACTCATCGATTCTTGTCATTGTTATTTTTATTGTTTGATAAAGTTCATAGCCACATAAAATAACAGACAATCGTGAAATACTAGAGTGTATGTGGCATATACGTGACTTTAACTACATTTCATAATTATATAAAACATTTACCATTATTAATTCATATATGCAACAGCCATTGGTGGACATCCAACAGTTTTTATGGTTTGCATTTACCAATTAAATGAATTAGCGAAATTTTACGCTGCCGGTAAAGTTTCAAGCATTATGATCAACGCAAAAGTTGAGTTAAAATCACAACGATATTTTATTCAGCTATGCCGTAAAATAAAAGAATGCTGTATATGGAGCAAAAACACACTTCATCAATTTGGGCTGTTCCTGAACTTATATATACATATTTGAAGAAAACATTCACCATCTCAACGTACGTCAATATTTTACCCACTGATCTTCATAAACATAAGTTATCTGATCGAAGTGTTTCCTTCCGTGAACAATTTAATAGAATATAAATATAACAAAGGGCGTTAACCCTTGAGAACTACGTTCCAATAGAACGATTCTACTTGTGTACTTTTGAACATATGAGTCGTGTTCTGAGAAAACTGGGCATAATGCATGTGCGTCAAGTGTCGTCCCAGATTAGCCTGTGCAGTCCGCGACACTCATAATGACGATATGATGACAAATGGCTAAGTAAAATTGAACCTTGCACTGTCAAGCCGAGAAATTCTTTATGTGTATGGAAATGTGTAACGTGCACAGGCTATTCAGTGACACAACTTTCCGTATAAACTAGATTTTCGACAGACATCCTTTAAACGAAAAATACCACACAAGCGAAAATGGTCGTCCCTGATTTACGGTGGCATATAGGTGACATCCACTCCTCTTTTTTCAAATTGCACTCCTCTTTTTTCTATCTCGTGGCCTCGATTTAGTAACTCGATGCCACGACTTACTAACTCGTGGCCACGAGATAGAAAAAAAGAGGAGTGTAAAACTAAATAAAAGAGGAGTGCAATTAAAACAAGTGATGTGTTGGTAAAACACTATGCCCTAATATATTTGCCTTTGACCTTGAAGGATGACCTTGACCTTTCACCACTCAAAATTATGCATGACAAGTATCAAGTTGCTATCTTCAATATTGCAAAAGTTATGACCAATGTTAAAGTTTTGGGACAGACACACACATACAATGACAGTCAGACAGACCGGCCAAAAACAATATACCCCCTCTTCTTCGAAGCGGGGCATAAAAAGAGCGGTGCAGTTAATAAAGGGGGTGCATTAAACACAACAGGAGAGAATTTTAGCTTTCTCAAGAGAACGAGGTAGTCAGTCAAATCAAAATCAAAGTTTGTGTAACATGTGCAAATATTCTGTACGCATATATTATATAGCTGGCTTAAGCGGGCTTTTACTGTGATGCTTACTCCCCTTTGTATAAATAGCAACATGGACGACCTTACGATCAACTCGTAAAGTAGCGTCCCAAATTAGCCTCGAAACAAGCTAATCCGGGAAAACACTTTCCTCTTTTATTCAATGTTTCGTTTAAAGGAAGTCTCTTCTAAATAAAAATCCACTCTAGGCGAAAAGTGTCGTGGCAGATACGTGTGTGCGAACTGGACATGCTAATTTTACCAAGTTCATAATAGTTACCCAGCTTACCAATTTTGAGAAGACACAGACTTCAAACCACAACAAGTAATAAAAATAAAAATATATGTTTCAGTTACCAAACACCATACAGTTCATCGTAGTTAACTTATAATGTACAAAATAATGATGCAGGTGGTGTTGGTATCGCGTATTTCTCACAGTTATGTGAAGGTTGTTCATCTTAAGAACCAAATGATTATTTTCACAACAATGTAATCCGTTTAAAGAACGTTTGCATAAAATTAAAATAAGTCATTAACAATTATTGACCCAATAAAAATGTTTGAAATATATGTTCTTGTATTGATGATCAGCAATCGAATTCGGCACAACAGTGTTTGTACCGTTTTTCTTAATTTAGCACCTAGGTGTATTAATAACAAACGTTTAGACTGCATTCGAAAGCAAGCGTACTATAGTGGTAGCGCGCTACCGTTGGCTTTTCAGGTTCCGATTTGGAACCCCAGGAAGGCACTCGTCTCTTCTTCTCTTCGCTGTTATTATAATTATTAACAACAAGTAAACGTATTACACGTATTACAGCTCCATTATTTAAGTCATTAAGTGATATAGAAAACTTAAGTACGTAAACGACTCCCGTAAGAGTACTTGCCCGTGAGAAGCGCAAGAAAAACATATTTGCTATGATTAGAATGCTGCTTGTAGCGGTGTATTACACCGCTCTGTGGTATCGAGTTAAGTTTTGTGATCCACGCAAAAGTGAGGTACGGTATAAACGAACATTGGTATCATACTGACTTATTGAACAACAAAGTGTGTTGGATGTTATTGCTTATTCGATGTGCATTGATAATATTGCAGAAAACGAAATACTTTGCGGTAGGAAGTCAGCGATACGAAAATGCCAGCCGAAAACGGATTCTTTATTCAAATAGTTATCAATTTAAATATATGTGATATGTATATAAATAAAAGTGTCATTTTGCAAATGACACGTTAAATTTTTACAGCATTTTAGTTCCAATGCATTTATTATTTGTAAGTTCGTATATATATGGTGGCTGATTGCTGCCATTACATTCTGGTGCGTTAGTTAGTTATTCTAATAGTAAATCTCATGTTTATTGAGACACATATAGACTACCATCAAATCAAAGTGTTCATGTGTTGTAGCTTGTTTGTTTAAACAAAAAGAATCTATGTATCAAATAATGTATTCAACAACACAAACGTACACAATCATTTAAAGCACACTATCCTGATTAGTCGAACTGCTTCTCAAAGCATGTGGCAGTGAAGAGGAAGTTTAATGCATCACTAATGAAGGAACACAGGGCGCTTGTAATTCACTTTGACAACCATGGCATCATAATATCACTAAAAAATTCATAAACTCGCCGTTTGAGTCTTCGATTTTAAAACTGAGATTTTGTCAAGCGATACAAACTTTTTTTAAATATTTTACGTAACTTGGAAAGTTAACATGTTCTACACGTAGCAGAAGTGTATTTCAACAATAGCTGAAACGGAATATAATAATGATTATGAACGAGATCTATAAATAAATAGAAGTAACTTTACACATAGTATGAAAATAAAATAAATAAATACTTTTTTTCTGTCCTTATCCGACATTGACATTTTTTCTTCTACACTACTTTGTTTCACGAATATATGTTTTTGGTATCTTCGAAAATAAAATGAGTTATTGTGTTTTAGCGGCGTTAATGTTCAATCAATTTAAATCGTATCAAAATCAGTAATTGGTAATGATCCCACAGCACTGCTAGTTGACACGTTTGAGTTACTTCATGTTGTTAAACTGTATACTTATATTCCACAGTATAATACACAATGTTCTTTTGCAGAAACAAAAATTATAGTATACATTCATTGATTACGAAAAGGCATTCGATACAGTTATTCACCAAGCATTATGGATACAATTGATTGAATCATGTCTTAGCTGCAAAATGATTGCCACGATAAAAGTATAGATGGAAATGTTAAAGCATGTATAAAAAAAAACACTCAGGATACGTATGATTCCGACTTCTTTGACGTATCTCTTGGAATTAAACAATGGGATCATCTGTCTTCTTTACTTTTTTACACTGTTTATCAATAATATTAAAGGTTGTATTCGTGTTCAACATTTGACAAATAATGATTAACATGTGCTAGCTGTTTCGTGTTGTTATTTGCTGATGACATTGTACTATTTACTACTAACCCAGTAAGCCTTCAGAACCAACTTAACGATATATTCCTTTACTCTTCTAAGTGGCGTCTTAACTTAATGTAAAAACAACGAAAATTTGCATATTTGAAAAACGAAAAAGCAGGTGCAGCTTTTCATTGCCAATTAATAATGAGTTTATTGAAATAGTCGATACATTTTTGTACCTGGATGTAAAATTCCATTGCACTGGAAATATGTCAAAAAAATTAATGAAAAAACACTTTGAGCCTTCATCATCTTGCATCTATTTTTAGCCATGTTCAATTAGATGTCAAAACTAAACTATCGCTGTTTGATTCATGAGTTGCACCAATCATACTGTATGGCTCTGAAGTTTGGGGGCATTTACGACAACTCTTATGTTGATAAATCGCATATCAAATTTTGCAATAATATTCTATGTGTAAAGCAATCTACTTCTAACTATGCTGTACTTAGTTAATAAGGTAGATTCCCGTTAGCTGTTATAGCCAAACTAAGGGCATTGCGTTATTGGATGAAAATTGTAAGTAATCAGAATTCAATATCATATCAAGTGTTTATGGAACTGATGAATATTAAAAAATGTGAAGTACACGAACAATAATCTATGATGCCAGCTTTTAAAATTAAGTTTAGACAACCTTGGTCTGGCTATATGCTTAATACTCATGAATTTACAGGCTTCATTGAATACACGCATGGTATCTCAAATACTGAAAAATCAATTTGTACAAGAATAAAATGATACTTAAGCTTCATAGACAGCAAAAATGGACTTCTTAAAATTAAAAAAAAAGTTTCAAATACGAAAAATGCCTTGACTGTATAGCCAATCAAAACTTAGAATCCAAATGAGCAAATTTCGATTAAGTTCCCATTTTCTATAAATAGAAGTTGGCAGATATCATAGAATATCCCGAGAAGACCTGAAGCGTTTACTCTGTACATCAAAATGTTTGTGAATCAGATAATCACTTTTAACTGTGATGTCCAGTATATACTGAATTGCGTATACAACTTAATATCAGGACATCCTGGCCTACCATACGTAAATACATAATTATCCATTATGTATTGCACACATTTTCTAAATGTACTTTGGTAGAAGCATTTAAACTTAGATCTGAGAAAGTTAATCTTTTAGCTGCTGTATAAATGCATGTTTACGCATTGAATGTACTGCATAATTATATATGTTATTTGCTATTACGGCAAACGTTTTTTTATTGTCATATTTATTCAATCTTGAATATGTTACGGTATGTTGTAATTTGTATGATTCTCTGTATTGGCCATCTCTCGTTTGTATATATATTTCTTGGCCAAATGCAGAATGCCAGATTGTCACATAAAATGAAATGTTAATATACTAATCATGGGATATCGTTAATTTTACAGACTTAACTAGAAGAGTAATTAAAGACGAAAACTGTCATCGTAATTGATTATATCAGGCAGGTGTAAAAGTTGCGTATTTAAAAGTAAAATACATCTAAAAATGGTGTCGTTCTCTAATGTCCATTGATCAACCACAAATACTTAACGGTTCTCGTTGATTTATTAAATAAAAGCCGAAGTTCAAGGCACATATCTATGCAAAAGAAATAGTGGGTTATTCACAAAAATGAATTTCTACATTGTAAAAAAGGACACTCTCATAAAGTTTCGTTAAGATGCGCATTGAACTGTTCGCGAACGTCTGCATATTATAAAAGGTATAAAAACTAAGTATTATGTTGATCGCAGAAAACTGAGAGACTATTTCACATGTACACATGTACAATGATGTAAAGTATGAGAAGTTTGTCAACTTTCAAGAGCACCTATCACTGATAATTAATGTCGCAAAATCAACAAAAATTACGTTTTGCACTTCTACATAATGCACACATATATATCTTTTAAGTTTCAAACTTATAGGCATAACACTGAGCGATATGTTCATTACAACACATGTACAGATAAACCGACCAACTGACCTACAACCGATCGATTATAAATATTTATAAAAAAATAATTACTAACAGACATAGGCGAAACATGTTGTATGCACTGGTGATATCCCATGCAAATGTCCACACGTTTGCCATTGTGCCGAATAGTGTGCATAATTTCCGACATAATTCATTACACATATTATAGTTAAGTGCATTATATTAAAATGGTTTGTATTATTTGATGGGGGGGGGGGCATAAATGAATTTCTTAGAACACCTTAATTGCGGAACGTATTAATCATTCATTGTAACGAATGTCACGTATGTATCAATCAACACTGATTTTATTAAATGCTAAAACGTCCGCCAATCAACTAGCTACCGCAATATCAGACCAATACATAGATTGCGCTTGAAGTGGTATTACCTGTCAGAGTCGCCGACAACGTGTCTGATGTCTGATTGTTGACAGACAAGCAAACGAATTTCTACCAACACTTATTAGCACAAAACTGGTTCCGAAAAAGTACTATTTGTTTATTCGTTACTTAGTCCCTGCTTAACAAAAAATATGTGTATGAAATATTACATTGTTTACTTATCACAACGCATACGTTAAAAATAAATAATAGGCATGTAACATTTTTCCTGAACTTAAGTATTAGTTTATTTAAATTACGTTTTGATATTCTATGAATTAAAATATATTCAATAAAACGTAATGTACATATATATCGCCCCATTAATGCAAAAAGGTATCATGTACCTTCTAATTTCAATGTCACATGGTACCTTCTTGCACCAAGGGTGCGATATGATATACGCTCATCTACATTTATTGCGGTCATACTGCTTGTGCACTTTGTGTTGAATTTATTTGTTGTTGTTTGATATTAATTAATTATTTAATGTTCTTTATCAAGTAATTCAACTCGATGATTATCGGATATACAGTTCCATTAAAGCTATATAGAAAAAAAAATAACTTACATCGTCGTCGCGGTCAAAGGCCGCCAACATTTTTTCATCCATATTTGATGTAGGTTGGTTGACACACTTAATATCAGCATGCACTAGCCTCCACTAACACTGTTATGTTTACAAATATATAAATGTTTTGTGTAAGAGCTACATCTATCAAGCCGTATTCCTCTTGTAGAAACAGAGTGTGTCTTAAAGTTGCATAATGAGTCCTGCAGGTATAATTGGAATGGCAACTAATGAGTTAAAAGAGAAACCATGTACTAGATGTATGATTCATTGTTATTTCTTAATATGAGTTAATGCAAAAATATTATCTGTAAAAATGTATCAGCTGAAACTCAAGGAAATACTTGACGTGTGTATTTCAATCAAATGACACGCGTTAAAGCAGCCTAAGTGTTCAATAATTATAAAAGCTAATAAAACTTTATTTTCCTTCGTTTAAACATGCCGGAGTGACATATATCTTCTAAATGGATAGGAATTATTCTGAAAATATTTTAACTTACAGTTTCAGAATGACACTTAACATTAATGTCTCTAGACACAATTTCCAAGGCAATTACTAGCATTATTCTATTATTTATTTTTAAACATGAACTTTCTCCCGATAACAGAAAATGATTAATGAATAGATGATAAACACAAACGTTAAAATAATTGCACCGACTATTAATTTTACTTGATCTTGCAAATTCACAGATGTAATTAAAAAATGTATACACACATTTCTTATCAGGTTTTCCACTTTATGAAAGCTATACACTCTGAATAAATAAATTCCACGAGCACTCTGTAAACACTTCGTTTTACCAATTCGGTCAATTAATCCGTCTCTATTTCTTAAAAATGAAACGCATTATAGATTTACTAATGTATACAAGTGTACACATTATTTCACAACTTGAAAATAGCATTACACCAACATTATTGTCTTCTGTATGAATCAATACATATATTAATAACACTATTTTAAGTTTCCTGGCATTATCCTCCTCTGGTGGATTTTACGTCCTTAATGTATGTGCTTTTCTCAAACGTTCTAATGTACAACATTTTTTCCGTGTACTCGCATATCACCGAACACTATGCGTATTGCTCTAGGTTACCCCCTATACGCATCGATGTTTTCGACAGAGCATACTTTGCTCGACTTTGGAAGCACATGTTAACAGACACATAAAGCATTTCGCTGTTAAGGAACTAAGACAGAAAACCGATCATATGCATTTTATTGGTAGGACGAGCAGTACTTTTTTCATCGATCAAATCTTCTGCAAATTTTGATTTTTGTTCTCACATCAAACTAAGCACAAATACGATTTCACTCAAATTCTACCGATGATAACTACAACCACATGCCTGTCACAATGTGTCAAAATCAAGCTTATGTGACGATTTTTTCCGGTACTTTAACCTTTATGTTCATTATTATTTGAGTTCTTTCCTATTATTTACACCAAAACGAAAGTACATTTCCCGCGGGCAACCATTCGACTATTCGGTAAGTTTCACGCAAATAGCGTGTGTATTTTGGATTGATCATTGTATTTTTATGTACATAATTTGATGATTTAATAATACAAGTCGGTTATTAGGATGCACAATATGTATTTCATAATATAGCCACAGTATTATACAATTACTGTTTGAAACGGTAGGGTTGTGTTTACATGAAATGAAATAGTAGGATGATGTCTTTAGCAAGCGATTCACTTGATATATCAGTATATAAAGCGCTGCTCTACTGGGAGCAGTCAGTCTGAGTTCGATCGTCGAACAGAACACAACGTTTAATACGTTATAGTAATATGAGACCAAATACCATTGAAAGTATCTGTGACTTTGGATGCCTAATGAGTGGGGGTGACCCAGGCAACTTTGCGCATAACATACCATAGCTTGCTGTGTAAGCTTGAGACTCATATATTAGTCCGGGCACAGGTCTCCTTTGGTAATATAAGACAGTGCACGTTTCTGGTCTCTTAGGTCAGCCTGAGCAAAGGACATCTTTGTGACTTTGGATGCTGTTTGAGTGGGGGAGACCCAAGCAACTTTGCGCATAACATACCATAGCTTGCTGGGTAGCTTGAGACTAATATATAAGTCCGGGTCAAAGGTTTCCATTCCAGTTAGTGCACGTGTCAGGTCTCGTAGGTCAGCCTGAGTCTGTCAAGCTACTTATTGTCGCTTGTACTACACTGACCGATTGTCTTCCTTGCGTAACGCAGAGGGGGACACTGCAGACTCGTTGCTATAGGTGTAAGACACCCGAGGTGACCCAAGTCACCCAAGACACCCGAGGTGACCCAAGTCACCCAAGACACCCGAGGTGACCCAAGTCACCCAAGACACCCGAGGTGACCCAAGTCACCCAAGACAACCGAGGTGACCCAAGTCATTTCAAGACACCCTTGGTGACCCAAGTCAACCCAAGTTGACTCAAATCATCCCAAGTTGACCCTAGTCAACTCAAGACGACACAAGTCGACCCGAGCCAACCCAAGTTGACCCAAGTCAACTCAAGACTCAAGACGACCCGAGCCAACCCAAGTTGACCCAAGTCAACACAAGTCAACCCAAGCCAACCCAAGACACCTAAGTCAACCCAAGTTGACCCAAGCCAACCCAAGTCACACATGGCATATGAAACCGGCTTGTAAAGTGATTAAACGTTCATCATACCAATGATACAAAAATTACAAATCATTAATAGTGTAAATATTCATTGATTCCAGTTAATTGAGGCAGTTGATGATCTAATCAAACGGTTAAGGAAAGCCCCAGGAAAAGCTGTGTGTGGAAAAATACCACTGGTGTTTGGAGCCACCGTATATATCCCGAAGAAACGACGAACACGTTACACTTATTATAATTGAAAACAAACGTTGACGTCGTGCGTTACGTTGTTAATTGAAAACTTTAGATAACTCCGTTGACGAAGACGTCCCGACGATATGTGCAACAGGTCTAAGGACTTACGTCAGACTTAGTATAATATTAAAAATGTAAAAAAGAACGTTGAAAAACGCAAGAAAAATGTTGACCAGCTGTTCTACTCGTTCTATGAGTATTCACAGTTACATTTACATACTATTAACATTCATAAAATATAGACTTCACTTGCTAAAATAGAATAAGCCAAAAATGGTTAAATGCCAATATAATATCCCTTAATTCTCGATAAAGGTAATTCATGCATACATTTAAAGAGCCTTTTTACTTATTTTGAACTTCTGTGCATTATTTCCAGCCGCAACTATCCGGTGGACGGTTTCTCAATCCCCGCTTAGTTGCAAACGTGGATTGAAATATTACCATGTGCCAAACACTAAATTACTGACAACAAAAGTAACATGCTTTGCTAATGTAACAACGTGTTTTGTTCAGTAATTATAATAGCAGTCGTTATATTGATCCATGCGCTGGAATTATACTTCTCTCTAATAAGGTAAGGCATTCATTATAACTATCTCAGAAAAGAGGCAACAAGAATCAGACCTAATGTTAACGTTGTGTAATGCAATAAGACGCTACGGGAATCACACCTAATCTTAACGTAGTGAAATACAATAGATTTGTGTCCGAGAGTTTTGACAAACTACTGTCAGTGGTTTGGCCATGTTGATCAATCAAATTCTTCGTATGCTTATACACTCATACCCAAACTCCACTTATAGGAGCGTTAGATTGTCAATACATTGTATTCCTGTTTGGTTTATTTCTTACCGATTGCTGAAACGTGCTTCAATCGAATTGACATTTTTCCATTGATGCCTTTATATCGTGAGTTTTTTTTTTGTTATTACATTTTGATTGACATGTGCAGTTTTGAATGTTGTTGCTTCTTCGCATTTGTTTGTTTAATTGAATTCACTGTGGCTATTTAGATTTTTTCTATCAAACTGCCTCTATAGCCCGATAGCCCGATTTCATAACACAAAACAATGCAGTTATTAGACAATAATTTCGGAATCAAAGTAATAAATGTTGTTCACGAATGTTTGAGAGTATTTGGGTGATAAAACATTTGAAATATGTATATGTCGGAAGAATTTTGAACACCGGTATGAATTTAGTGAGCATGCAACACGCACTAAACGAACACAATTCAGATCATTGCTAAGACATTGGTTTCTCGTTAATGGTAAGCACAAAGTTGGGAGCATTGTGTATGTATGTGCGATGCAAGAAGGATGTTTTAATAAAATGTTCACGTTATAAAGCATTACCTTAAAACAACTCAATTATGGTTTACTTAAGGTGATAACACTTTTTCATTAACAAGTGACCTATGCAATAATAATTTGGGATACCATTAATTCTTAAGGGCATTTAATATGTTACCCTTTCCAAAATTGAAAACCACAGCAAAATATTATATACACAACAAAACAAAATAGCTTTAGTTTTAAGATATTAAGACCAAGTAAGACAAACTCAAATCTCAATATTTGATCAAAATCTGTCAATGCGCATATTCCAAATCGAGAAATATTTTATGTACTATGCCTTAGAAAAAAATGTGATATCTTTACTTCGCAGTTATTGCAAAGGTGTATTCTAATGAAAAAATATTTTACTTACACTCATTGATACAACACATAAAATAAAATAACTAATTTTCATTGGTTCCATTAGAATACTAATATAATTGTTAAACAATCCTTTTTCATTAATCTGTACATGTATTTTATTTCTTGCTCAATTAATTGCTGTAAAAAAGGTTACGAGTGTTCACGCTACGTTTCTATGACAACAGCATTTATTACATGTTGAAGTTGGTCGTACCGAGCATCATCTTCGATGTAGTTCATAAGTGTATGCACTTTCCTAATTTGAATTAAACAATCATACAATTTATAATTATGAATTTAGGGAAAGACACTCACTTCCTGGTCGTCTTCAAACGACATCAACGCTTTTTTATCCATGATGCTGTTTCGATGACTTTTAGAGCTCCAATTGTGATCAGACAACGTACATTTTGTATATATTCACTGGATTGTATCTCAACTGCCAACGTTAAACTTAAACAATCAAGTCACAAGTAATAGCACTTTTTAGTGTTTTTTTGCCGTTGAAAGATGAAACGAGAACAAAGATTAAATCTATGACTTTATTAATATATTTAATCAACAACACAACCCGTTCCGTCAATAAACTTTTGATTATCCGTTTGATTTCTATTTTGAAACACTATAATACCAATTCGATACACGGATCACAGCTGAAGTATTGATAACAAGACTATAATACGTAATCATGTCATATCCTGATTCTCTGTATATTAAGTCGAAAACATTAATTTTACACTTTAAACACATTGAAACAATTGTAACAAACGAGCCAATCGATGTCAATATAAGCTTCAACAAATGGCACTACTATTCAAATCAGTCTGTTATATTATACAATGACCACACTCGGACATAACGCGTTTAACCAACTATTTTATACCATGGTCACAAAACAATTGTGCGAAACAATTCTGTAAAATAATACCTTTGGAATATTAATCACGCAGCAGGTAACTTTAAAAAGATCATTGGACATCTAGTGTAATATTTATAAACTCGATAGCGATAACATCGATCATTCCACAGAGTTTCTTTTCATTCATTCCCGGATGAGTAAATGGAAACCAAAGATCATCCCGTCTTTTATGTAGTTTGATGCAAAAGAGCTCATCATTTATGTAAACAACGTAATTATTTATAAAACGTTCTGGGTAACTGAGCATCAAACGCCGCTTGGTTTCTCTGTGGTTGCGATAATCATTTAAAGAAATAGCGTGATCATCAGCCCGTACAAAGTCATGCAGACAACTTTGAGTCACGTTCAGATTCGACTACTAACCCAATACTTGATTTCATATTATTTGGAATCCTGTGCATAACGTTAAAATAAATAGTAAAAAAACATTTATCAATGGTTGATATTTGGTTACACAAATTTGGAAGATATTCAATTGAGTAATGTGAATGCTTCAATAAAGACACCAATATCAGCACACGGTTCTGTATTTACGCGTGTTTCATCACATATGGTATTCTATATTAACTTGCTATAAGATCAATCCATATATTTCTAAGATAAACTGTTTACTGCGTCGTGTTGAAACGGCATCAACACTTTGTCATCCTTGACGCGGTGCCTTTTTTTCCGTGAAATTATTACTTGAATATATAGAATGGTATGTTAGTGTTGAATACAGATATGGTTATTTAGAGGGGCTTTATAGAAAACCTAAGCCATGGGCATTGGTGAGTGGTTCATAGTTTCGTGCTGAGCAAATAAACTGATCTGTAATCGCTTTTCATGGAATTCTCAGTATCACATCAAAATAAATGGCATTGCTTTCAACGCTAAGAAATACAAGATATAGGGAGTTGATGTTTACCTTTTAAAAATTGTTTTCAAGAATCTTTCACATGGCAAAATCGTTCATATCGTCGTTGAACCGGTAATAGTTATCAAAAAATCAGTAATCAGCTATTAATTTACGTTGCGTTATACGCTAGTCATGTAACCGTCATATACAATTCAGTAATCTACGATTTCATCTCACCAGTCCAATCATTGAACGATCAGTTCTCTACGATTGGTTGTACCTAAGCCTGATATTAGAATCTTCAATTCTGATGTCTACCATACAGATACCCAATTTCTGTTATTTTGTCCATCCAAGACAGTTTTCTAGATCCTATTTTTTTGAGAGTCCAACAACTTTGAAAAGATCATTATGTTAATACCATTATTATCATGGCATGAACTTTAATGATACAAGAATAAATCAATAACGATTTATATTGTAAACATTAAGATTCGTGCTCACTGTAAAACGTAACAAAACAATAAGAGTGATAGGCATGGTCACAGCAATCAGTATGATTGTTCAAACATGCAGTTATACCATCGCACATTCTGGGTTTCGAATACCAGTGTGTATTTTATATTAATAACTGGCTCCTTGCCGGTTAAGATTAGCATTAAACGAATAATGTCAAGTCATCTGCTTCAAACGATCGGATCATTCATTCGAGACAAGAGTCACTAAGCCGTGCATAATTTTGAGCATGCAAACTATACCGCGCCTTATTTTTAAAGTATTTAAGTAATTGAAATTTTCAATTGAAACATTTGTTTACTTTACCGGAAATAGTCTAAAATATGTTTTATATCAATATTTAAAACGTGTTCTACCGTAATGATAATGACTTTACGGATGAACTGTGCGTTTCGCAAATATCTTTTTGAATTGAGCTGCATCAAATACCTGCAATTTTATCGATTATCGGTACATCGATAAATCCATGGAGTCCCTTTTCATGACTTTGAGTTTCAGTAAACAGCAGTCATAAACCACCCGCCATTGCGGAAGTAACACATTAAAATATAAGTGCCTTCAAGTTGAATAAGCCCTTCAATTATGTATACCGAATAAATAAATGTTTTGTGTATAATACATCAAAAGCGATCTGGTTTCTATATATTTTATCATTTGAACTTATTCGTTGTGTGTGTATTTCCGAATCAAATCTCCTAACGCCGTTACCATAACACTTCCGTGCATTTGGTTCGGAGTACAAGCCGATGAGAAAACATAAGATGAACCGTTGAAAATTATAAACGAATCAGGAAATTTAAAAAATACTTGTCTGCCACAGCTATTCGTTTATTTAATTCAAACGGCGAAATGCCTAAACACTAAGGTACAATATATACAAAACTGCATAACATTGAACATATAAACAAGAATAAACCCAAAGAACGGTCAATGCACATAATCGTCATGCTGTATTCTAATGTTTTGTAGCTACGATGACGTCTTGGCATTACTAACGTATCAACGATTATAGACATGAGTGTAATAACCCTTTCTATCCAGCCACCTGCTGCAAACTCTTGCTAGGCAATACAAAACATTTCAATACATGTGCAACATGGGTTATCTGGTCAATATTCACATATGAACACAAACATGCAAAGAGACACAACGCTAGCGTTGGTCAGAAGTTCAATATGACAACAGAATCGTCATTTATTATATTTTAGTTCAAACTTATTTATTTTAGCTCGATTGTATAGATGCATGGAGCTCATGAGACACTATTGAGTCATTCTCTTAAAACAAAAGATGCTGTTTTATTGGACGAACCCTGAGAACGTTACCAGAGTATCAATCGAACCCGGCACCTCCTGATCAACAAGCACACACCATATTTACTACGCTACCGATACGTTACTATTATTTTGAATACATTTTCAATAAACTGCTTATTAAATCAAGTAAAGAATAAACTACTCACATCATCATCTTGTTCGAAAGTTGTAAAAACGTTTTCATCCATGACTCTTCATAAACTTATTGAGTTAAATCAAGTGAAATAAAACACACACGTCTTAGATAACTCATTTCAATACAGCTCGGGCATAACGCAATATGTTAACTATTGCCGTGTGTTGTCAAATGAATACGAATGTCAAACGCATTTTAAATTGTTTCATACAGTCATTAATTTAATGCAATCAAAGTAAATGTTTGTCAAACGTATTCATACCCCAATATAATACAAACGTCACTAAAGGTCCTCCACAAGTCACACAAGTTTATCTATATGAATTGTAATAAAACAATCATTTTTTTATTCTGAATTTTTAAGACAAGTTAAATCCAAATACAGTCCTTTCAAATGTTCAACATTTTAGGCTTCAACAGTGATATGCATTCTGAACATTTTATTTTTGTCATTTTTATCTCTAGTGTCCTTCATTATTAAACAACATCTTGAATCATTATCAAACATCCATTATATTTCAACGGTATATCAACGGAATATATTGCGGAATCTACGTATTGTGTCGGATCAAAACTTTAAGCCACGTATTTCGATTGACTTCCTAAGCATGTTTTTGATTTCCAGTTTAAGCCTCAGCTGGATATGTCACAATATCCGTTAGGCGTATGATCCCATGAGATCTCTTATTGTTCTATAATCACACTGAAATTTCATAAAATCCATTTTTTTTTATTCAAGCAGCAGAGATTCTTTATCTGTATCAATTATGTGTTGTTTTACAGTTGAGCACACGAAGTCCTTGTTGCTATTGCATTTTGGGCGTCAAATTGTAGACAAACGTTTTTCGACTAGAATATGCATACTAAATTAAAGAGATTTATATACAGAGTAACATTAACCTTTGATCGGTAATTTTTCATCACGATTTCTGAATTTTTGGTAATCCAACACACTACAGTAGTCAGCCCATTACTCATACAGAACCATTCTCTTGGGCGACCTGCTCACACTGCTTCTGAACAAGTCACTGGCATGAATACTGTAACGATCTAACGGCACGATAAGGACTTTTTACTTAATTGTTTTGAAACGTCTCTATGTTGTTTATTTTTGCTCGTATTTAAATACAAATGTTTTATAAAAGATCACCTTTCGCATCAAATCCCCGTTTAATCATATAAATGGTACTTTAAACTGACACCATTGATTTAGAGGGCGGATTTTTTTTTGCGTATAACATATATTGGTTGAGTGGCAAAGCAGTTCGTGCGATTACATCGATAATGCCTTGTAGCTTCTTTTCATGACTTAGAGTTTAAGTAAACAGAACTGTTGTTACGGAAGTTACAATATAATAATTTCACGTAGAGTTCGCTCTTCCTATATTTATTCAACGTAACGAGGTCCAACAAGAATCGCACAATGTCTCTAGTTAATTGTAAATTGGACATTCTATATCTTTGAATTGTATGGCTTTGTCCGTTACGGTTGTAACACTACCGCTATAAAATAGTTCATGTGTACCTGTTATAAGAAAATTACCATTAGGAAACAAAATCAGTCATTTTGATTCCGAAAGTAATGGAACCTGAAGTCTGCATTAGGTCAAAAGAGGCTGACAAATACGAGCGATATTTAATTTGTTAAGAACTGCATGTTGGGATCGTAGGCCGCATTCATCTGCGCAAGAGGACCATAATGCCCAAGGATGGTCCATGAGAGTTCACCTGAGTCCAAGTAGTGCAGCGATTGTTCTACTTCTACTACTACTACTACTACTACTACTACTACTACTACTACTACTACTACTACTACTACTACTACTACTACTACTACTACTACTACTACTACTACTACTACTACTACTACTACTACTACTACTACTACTACTACTACTACTACAACTACTACTTCTACTAGTAGTAGTACTTCAACTACTACTACTACTACTACTACTACTACTACTACTACTACTACTACTACTACTACTACTACTACTACTACTACTACTACTACTACTACTACTACTACTACTACTACTACTGCTACGACTACGACTACGACTACTACTTCTACTAATAATAAAAATTATGTTGTTGTTGTTGTAATTGTTGTTGTTTTTGGTGATGGTAGTGGTGGGGGTGGTGATGGGGGTTGTGTTGTTGTTAGTAGTAGTGGTATTTAGAAGACAGCAAGTTTCTATATTAATCGCCATTGTTTCTAAACGATTTGTATCACGAACGCATAGATTGAAAGAATTACGATGGGTTCATTTTCCCCATGCAGCGAAATACCCTCGGGTGAAAGAGTAAATCTGTTTAACCAGAGCTTGCCAAAATTTATGGAATTAATGTGTTTTATACAACAAGTTGTTTTAACATAATGTCTTAGCGTACTGAACCTTTTTTTATCGGTTTCTGAAAAGATAAGTCTAGTCGTTTAAGTTAACTATAAACAGTCAGCATATTGTTTATATTGCTAATATTCTGCCTCTCAATCAGGGCTTAAACTTTCTATAAGAAAGAAATTTTGTATTCTGAAATAGATAACGGATGTCTCCTCTATATTTCACTGGACACAAAAGGATGTTAATTCAGCATGTACTGCATGTATCAGTTCTTTGTAACTGCTACATATACATTATATTCCACATAAGTTATATTGACATTTAAACAAGCACTGAGCATACAACATACCTTCTTAAATTGATGAAAATTTGAACATCAAAAATACCAACAATAACATAGAACTACACGGTGTGGTCTGGACTTCGAATCGACGGATGTTTTTTCCGCGTGAAACATCGTTTAAATAGTATGATTATGTGCCCCAATTCATGTTGAAAAAGACAATGCACGACAAAGTTTTTGGCAATATAAGGCATATTCACAAACTCAAGTATCTGCAGTGACCCTGACCTTTAAGCGAGCGACATTATTGTTGCACGCTTAATTGATACAACGATCTGTTGAACCATTTTTTAAATCCCAGCATGCACAACAAACATATGAACCAGAATGACCTTTAACTAAATACACTTATTAAGCAAAAACAATCCAAGTGTGGCCTTGACCTGGAAGCGAGTGACATGGCTCTTGCACGCGACAGGTCGTCTTGATAAGATTATCATATTTGCCAATTAATTTCGAAATGTCATTATGTTCTGCAAAAGTATTGATATACCACACCCATACAACAAACACACACGCGGGCAGGGGTGACTCTATACGCCCCTCCACTTTTATCAATACGTACTATAAAAGGGTGAGTAGATTGTCATATATGTACACTTGGAGACTTTTCTAACGCATCACTTAATCATATCAATATTGCTCCCTTATTTTTGAACGGTTTGTGTTGACATTTGGACCAAGAATAATTCAACACATATCTGATAATTCCTGAAAATTTACTTGAAATTGAAAAACAACAAAATATTAAACTTAACAAATTAAAAATGTCACTTCAAAAGTCAAATTCGCAATCTCGTACAACGTTAAATAATAACAATGTGAAAAATAAAAAGTATAAACTTACACCACTTAATAACCGACAAGCTAGCAACATGCCGAATGAGCCGTTTGGCTCCTGAATATTCATACGAGTCATATTGTTTTTCTTTAATTAATGTTATGTTTTTCTTGCGTAAAACTTACCTAGAATTATGAAATTGAAATTAAATAGGAATAACATGTATATCGCCTTTTACTACACATCGTGATTTTTCTAATGCAATACTTTTAAAACTTACATATCTCAGTAATGGATAAATATTTTCATTTAAAATTGCACATGTGATCATTTTACTACAATATGTGCAAGCTAACGATAAAATCATTCATCCGTGACGATCGGACGCTTTAGCAAGTGGTAAAGGTAGCCTGTAAAATGCAAAGTGCGCCATTGCGCTCTAGCATATTCATACCAGCTATATTGTTTTGTAAATTATTTTTATGTTTTTCTTGAGTAAGAACCCACCTAAAATAATTAAATTGAAATAAAACTAGAACTAAATCGCGTTTCAACATGACCACGTGCAAAAATATGGAACCACACCTACCCCACGTGCTAATGCGTCCAATCGTCACGGATGAATAATGTTACCGTGAGCTTGCATAAATATGTAGTCAAATGATTGTACGTTAAATTTTAAATCAATATCTTTACTCATTACTGAGATATTCAAGTTTGAAAAGTGATGCGTTAAAAAAGTCCCCAAGTGTATTTGAGCGACTATTATTTAATGACCCCTTTACTGAACACACTGAAGCACCCAAATCTTATGTAAATTCGTGCAACTAAACCATCTTTCTTCCAACCTTATTATTTGGGTAGACAGCTGTATGGCTTCGCTGTGTTTTATTTATCTTATCCGGAAATGGATGTTAGAACCAATCCTTATCATATCGGCATATGACGTCGGCAAAACAGTTGTTTTTGAATATCTTTAGAAAGAAAGCAATAACTGTAACAAGTAGCATTTTTACGTGTCAATCAATTACACAACAATGTTTATAGTATATTAAATACACCACGATTACCTTATTTGCGGAATTCATTTACGTTTTTTAATAAACTACAACGTGTCGAATGCAGAGGGGGTAATCATGCGACAAACAAGATGGCGACAAGACAGGTATTTCTCACCGTTTAATACCCTTTATTACTTTAATTAATTTTTAAAATGCCGCTCACTATCCAGATAATAAACGGATATTGATACGAAATAAGCGCTATTATTATATATTATAATAATAATATTATATATTACTATAATATTATATATTACTGAAAAATGAGCGGCATTTAAACAATCAATACAAGTAATAAAGTGTATAAAACGGCGAAAAGTACCTGTCTCGGCAGAGATGTCGCCAGCTTGTTTGTCACGTGACTACCCCGACTGGAACGCATTACTGTACGATATCAAGTAAATGGGTGTAATTCTTCTTCCTGTATATTACGGAGTTAATGGTGTAGTTCTGAAACTAACACGCGATATTATTTATGTGCTTCAAAGCATGCCCAACATTAATGTTTAGAAAAAGAAAAAAACATCGCTTGTTTGGACCTAGAGACTTAATATCACTTGACGTGATATTTCGACAGCCATGATTTCGAATATTTTCATTCGGATCATGTTGAAACAGTCGTTATTGATTATAAATGAATGCATATACAAGAAAATGTAGCATAAACTGCAAAGATTAGGCCATTTGCTTTTTATGTTTGAAAAGGTTTAATAAATTAGAGGCAATCCAAAAAAGCAGACTTAAGTGTGTGTCTGTGACAAATATGTACCTTAAACTGGATTTGAATTATAGAGATCAGTCGGATCGGTCGCAAAAAAATAACGAGGGCATACTACCGGTATACTACTTACGATTCTTAAAAATAGTTTAACCCAAATAATCTATGGACTTAAAACACTAAGAATATCTTAAATGAAAAACCAAAGTCGTTCAAACACAAATACGAGTTTGTTATCAACTTGAACTAAAATTGTAAACATTAATTTTAATTGGTGTTTTACGCTTATAGTATAAAGACGATACTAATTGATATAAAAGAATTTGCAAATAAACCATATGGACTCACCGATGCAAGTTCGATTAACTATTAGCTGGGTCTACGTAAAAAGAGACTCAATAAGTTGCGAATTTAAAATAAGATTTCCTTTTAGTTTGTGTTGAATAGTATTGACCACAAGTTACGCACTGAAAACCGTTCTGAACACCCGTGAAAAGTGTGTTCCAAAAGTGGCTGAATTTCAATATTAGAAAGTATGGTAATGTTGTTTTTTTCATTTCCAAGGGTGATCACAAAAAATATTGAAGTAAAATCAATAAAATAGATGATTACAATAAAGTAGATAGTTAACACAAAATTGTGCAATTAGATAACAAATATAACAGTGGATTAGTCAACAGTATATTTAAAGATTGAATAAAACTGCATCAACGCACATCTAAAACACTATAACTTTAAACACAAACAACATCGTGGATTAGTAAACAGTTCTAACAATGTTGAAAAGCACACCTAGCTCACATTTGATGAATTATGTAAGCATAAGCTCACCTCAAATACAGTGAACACGTAGTCGACGTCAGATTCGTAATTTTCCCCAGACCCTCGCGACAATTTCGCGCGTGAGTTTCCCCTGACGCCGTTTTCAGCACGCGACATGGAATTCATAGTTGTTGACTTAACAGAATATTCCCATAATGTGTTGCATTCCAAACTGCAGACACTTTTAGAGTAGGCGTCTCTCGAGTCTAAATTATTAATTTGAAAAACAATTTGTATTATTGTTTTCTCTTGTTTTTATTTTAGTCATTATGTCGCACGAATTCGTATAAACTGTATAATATTATCTGAGATGTCGATGCAGTTATTAAATATATTGCATTCAACAGTTTTCAGCCAATTATAAATACTTCACTTACACCGTGCAAATAATTACTTTATGTCTGCCTGTTCATTAAACCTATTTAACGAGTTATAAAACCTGTAGTATTTACATCCGGTTTTATTAACCTAATATTTGTGTAGCAAACACTTTTTTCAATATCCCTCAGTACAGATAATCATTTAGTTATAACATCAAGGTTCCATGGAAGTTTTTTCTTTTCAGTCATAATCACCTAGAGATAACGTCTTTATACGAACGGTTAATCCCCACTTAAGACCAGTGTGTGTCTCTGAACACTTTCATCTAATAGTTCATCAGTTTAGAAATCTTCAAGATTATAACATTGCATCCAAACACACTTTGTGTTGCGCTCACTCATTCCTATAATACATTATAGAATACGTGTTTAATGCATGTTTTATTTCTTTCCAATCGTTATAAATCCGTTTTTGTTGTTCGTCCTTCATTTATGTCTCCCAAACACGACATGATGGAAGCATTTGTAAAACGTTTTAAGAGAATTAATTCGTATTGTGTTGTGTAGTTTAATGTCAAATAACAGACGAAGGGCATTCTGGTAGACGAGATAACACGTTACCTCAGTGGAGCGTTCAACACATCGTCGACTATCCTTATAATTATATTAAAATGTCGTTGTTCGGTTAGACACGTACGCACATTACTGATATTACTATTACTGCTAATGCATCTGCTTCTTCTACTGCTACTCCTACTGCTACTCCTACTGCTACTTCTACTGCTTCTCCTACTGCTACTCTTACTGCTACTTCTACTGCTACTCCTACTGCTACTGCTAATGCTACTCCTACTGCTTCTCCTACTGCTACTCCTACTGCTACCCATACTGCTACTCCTACTGCTTCTCCTACTGCTTCTCCTACTGCTACTTCTACTGCTACTCCTACTACTACTTCTACTCCTACTGCTACTTCTACTGCTACTCCAACTGCTACTGCTTCTCCTACTGCTACTCCTACTGCTACTTCTACTGCTACTTCTACTGCTACTCCTACTGCTACTCCTACTGCTACTCCTACTGCTACTCCTACTGCTACTCCTACTGCTACTCCTACTGCTACTTCTACTCCTACTGCTACTCCTACTTGCTACTCCTACTGCTACTCCTACTGCTACTTCTACTGCTACTGCTACTTCTACTGCAACTTCTACTGCTACTCCTACTGCTACTTCTACTGCTACTCCTACTGCTACTCCTTCTGCTACTCCTACTGCTACTCCTACTTGCTACTCCTACTGCTACTCCTACTGCTACTCCTACTGCTACTCCTACTGCTACTCCTACTTCTACTGCTACTCCTTCTGCTGCTCCTACTGCTACTTCTACTGCTACTCCTACTGCTACTCCTACTTGCTACTCCTACTGCTACTCCTACTGCTACTCCTACTGCTACTTCTACTGCTACTTCTACTGCTACTCCTACTGCTTCTTCTACTGCTACTCCTACTGCTACTTCTACTGCTACTCATACTGCTACTTCTTCTGCTACTATACTGCTACTCCTACTGCTACTCCTACTGTTTCTTCTACTGCTACTCCTACTGCTACTTCTACTGCTACTGCTACTCCTACTGCTACTCCTACTGCTACTTCTACTGCTACTTCTACTTCTACTGCTACTTCTACTGCTACTTCTACTGAATTATATCAATAATAACTCTTGTAATGCAAGCTTTGTTTTAAAATAACCAACGCGGTTTTTCAGATCAATAAGAATATAATCGAAGAGAAAATCGTCGAATGGACTTATATAGTACAAATGTATATTCAGGACCCGCAATCAGATTAAATGGCTTCGATCTGTCAAAAAACAATTTTCCATAAAAAAGCAAACACAATCCAGCTTCCGGATCATGTCACTTTATCGATGTGTCAATATTGTAATCACGAACTATGTTAAAATTGCACAAGACTCGACAAATATATGCCTGTAACTGCATGTAGTTCTTTTACAAGGCAAACTGTATCATGTAAGTAATCTTGTATGTAATTGCTATTTTTAAATCGGGAGAGCTTGACAGTGAAAATACACGCGGATGTTTTGCACGTTCGGTTTCATAAAGACAATGCATTTAATGTGTAATTTCGAAATTCTTTAACGCATGGGTAAGATAGAGAGCGGAATATGTTGATATTGAAGTGCCTTTATTTGACTATGACCTCAATGATAGTCATTCACCTCAAAAAGCGAGTTGTTAATTTCTATCAAACTTTAGTATTAAGTTATATTAACGGGCAGCAAAAATACTCAATTCAATCCCATCCTCTAATTACATAGAAACCGTGACATCTTAGTCTGATAATGCAGGTATATATTGCTAGGTTTTCGTTCACTGCTAATATTTGTATTTGTTATTTTTTGTGAGCATTGGTTTAACTAATACTGTGACATTAAACGGGGGTGCAGTGTATCGGTGCACTACACTGGGCACTTAAAAGAACCAGTGACGCCTCTGGAATCGGGGAGTTTCCTGTATCCCGCTCGATCCCCCTCTAACACCTCTCTTGGGGCAGAGAGCACAGTACCAAACTTACTTTAATAAACAAACTATAAACAGTCAATCATAAATAAAAAATAATAATGGTGGTTATGATAAAAATACAACAAATGGTTATGGTGGCAATAAAGAGAACAATGATAATAATGATGGTGGTGGTGGTGAGGGCGATGATGGTGATGATAATGATGACTACCAGTGAACTTTAAGGTCTCATTGGCCACCATGAACTGGTGTATTTGTATTCAAAAAATATTTTTAAAAAATCGGCGAAAACCCGGGCAGCCAGGGTAAATTTGAACTACTTTGGCTTAACATTAAATATTTTCCCTTGATAAGCCACCGTGGCATGTCAGCACATAAGGTAGTCGTGAAGACTCAGTGCTGACCTGTAAATAATCTCTGACATACACACACATTTAATGTAAAACATTCACCATAAGGTGTAGACGAGAAAGTATCATTAGTCCAAACTATCGCGCACAATGTGTTTAAGATTGGCACTTCGCCGTTAGCTCAGTCCTTGAAGATGATATAAAAGTATACTTGCTTTTATTATTCAAGAGATTCGTGGCTGAACAATTAAGAGAAATGACTAACATGTCAATAACTGAAGGGGTCTAATACAGATGTTTAATGATTCCATTTAGCAATTGTATTGTAGTCTATAGTTGCATATGACAATACTCCTTCTTTGATTGCTCGCCGTACGTTATGCGTTGTGGTGTATTAACAAAAGAAATCAAATGTTTTATTCAACGTAGTTCACGTTTCAATACAATCAAAATGAAACTAATTATAGTAAAAAAAACATTATGGATTTATATTAGGAAAAGACAACATTTTATTAAAAGACACTCCAACAACAATGAATAAAATTTAGCGGATGGTCACAATACACCTATTAGTTTCTGGAATTTCAGTATACCTATGTCTACAGAATCATTCAGCATGCACCCGTTAAAAGTAATATTCAGTCGCGTACGACTATCTGAGAGATGTTGCACCGTATGGAATCTAGCGTCTTACTGGTGCGGCAGGTTAGAAATATGACTGCTAAGAACAAGCTTGAACAATACATTATAAAGGCAAATAATACTATGCTACACATTAGTGGATCGTCTGGTTGAAGAAAACTATTCCTCAATATAGGGATCATACACGTTTTCGAAGGCTTGATCATCTGCGGGCGCTCGAAAAATCCGTTTTTGCCCGAGAGCGCAGATGATCATGTCCGAAAAAATGTGTATTTTCGCTATTATTGCATAAACAAATCACACATACCAAAATAAATTAAAACAACATTGGAAACAATATGTCTTGTTCATTCGACATCGACAAAATTATTCGATTACTTCATATGACGTCATACAGTTCAAGATTGTGTTTCACATATGCCTCACACGGTCCTCATCAGAAATGATGAGCCTTAACCTTCGGATAGGTAGTTTCGATTTAAAATGTGCTTAAACAGTGGATTAATGCAAAATTGAAATGCAGTCGCGCAAAGTAAGAAATTAGGAATCATTTTGGAATATACTGGTCGTGACGGATAAATATATCGTAGAATAAGTAATTAATTTCATAGATGTTAGGTTTCGTTCTAACTAAATTTTCTAAAAATTAATACTGCCAACATATTGTCACTGAAGTATTTCAAGCATACAGCATTGAAGGTACACAGTCACTTACATTTACAGCATAGTATTTTGAAAGCGTTTTCAATAAATAAAGCTGTTGTCAAGAGAGTGCAGATGATATAATTTGTAAAGTGGATTGAAATATCCATGGCCTTTATTCGTGCATGCATGAGGAAACTGGTGCTTATTCAGTTCCCCATTTATGCTTGGAAAGTCGTCGAAGAATTGAGTTGTTCACAAAGTTCATAACAACTTCATTGAATCCAATGAAAAATGGGAAATAACTGAGCGTGGACCAAGCCATACAGCTGTCTAACCAAATAATGAAGTTGGAAGAAAGATGGTTTAGTTGCACGAATGTACATAAGATTTCGGTGCTTCAGTGTGTTCAGTAAAGGGGTTATTAAATAATAGCCGCTCAAATACACTTGGGGACTTTTTCTATTATCACCGAATCCAACAATTTTCTTTTTATTTTATGCTTTTTTTAAACAGTTTATATACATTTTTTAAGAGTTTAACTAAAGAATTTCGCTGAGATAATGACGTCATTTCGTCAAAAATATGACGTCATTTCACAGTTAACAGTGAAAATTATCGATAAGTTTCACTATTAATTTTCATTGTTTGAAACAGTGAAATTATCAGTTTTAATTCACTAATATTTCTCTATAAACCACCGGAAAGCATAAAATAAAGAATAATACTGAACAGAAGCAAATCCGCACAGCAAAGTTTATGTCAGTAGATTGAATTGAATTCTATTATACCCCACCCTGTCAGTTGTCTTGAATATCTTTAGGAAGCAAAAATTATAAATAAAAAGTAGCATCTGAACGTGTTAATCAATAACATAACAATGTCGTCACAGACCAATTTTGAATCTGAGTGAACAAACATAAGGCCAGGCGGTTAATTATAAATGTTAAAGTAAAAACCGGAATAAATGGACGCGCTTTAGTGAAACGTTTTGCATGAAATAAGAATTTAAGAACAAGAAAAGTTGTAGACAAAACTTTAATTACATGACGGGAGTAGCTTGAATTACTTATGATATTGCCTATTGGGACCCCTTTACTGAACACACACTGAAGCACCGAAATCATATGTAAATCCGTGCAACTAAACCATCTTTCTTCCAACTTCATTATTTGGGTAGACAGCTGTTCGGCTTCGTTGTGTTTTATTTAGTTTATCCGGAAATGGAGGTTGCAGCCAATCCTTATCATATGGACATATGACGTCGGCAAATCAGTTGTTTTATATATACCTTACACCACGATGTACTTATTTGCGAATTTCATTGACTTTTTAATACACTACAACGTGTCGAATGCCGACGGGGTAATCACGTCTTAAACACGATGGCTACGTCCATGCCGTTTATATCCTTTATTACTTGGATTATTTTTTTTTTACATATCGGCAATAAAGTGATAAGCGTCCATATCGTATTGATATTCGCTCTCTATTTACACTTTACTCGCGAACTTTCGTAGCGGTTCTCATCATTACAGTTCCAGCTAAGGAAATTCGCAACGAGTGAAACGAGCGATTATTGATACGAAATAAGCGCTAGTCACTTTTTTGCTGATATGACTGAAAAAATGAGCGGCATTGAAACAATAAATACAAGTAATAAAGTGTATAAAACGGCGAAAAGTACCTGTCTCGGCAGGGATGTCGCCAGCTTGTTTGTCACGTGACTACCCCGTCTGGAACGCATTACTGTACGATATCAAGTAAATGGGTGTAATTCTTCTTCCTGTATATTACGGAGTTAATGGTGTAGTTCTGCAAATACCACGCGACATTGTTTATGTGCTTCAAAGCATGCCCAACATTAATGTTTCGAAAGATAAAATAACACATCGCTTGTATACTTAATATCCCTTGACGAGATATTTCGACACCCATGAATTCGATTATTTTTATTCGGATCATATGGACGCAGTCGTTATTAATTATATGTATATGCATATGCAAGCAAATGTAGCATAAACTGAAAACATTAGGTCATTTGCTTTTTATGTTAGTAAAAGTTAAATTAATCAGAGGCATTCCAAAAAAGCATACTTAAGTGTGTGTGTGTCTAACAAGTACCTTGAACAAAATTTGAAATATAAAGATCAGTCGGATCGTTCGCAGAAAAAATAACGAGGGCATACTATACTACTTGCGATTCTTAATCAAAGCGCTGAAGGCACTGAAGTTGTTCGCTGTTGTCGTCCTTGATTAGCTTGTGCGCATTGCACAGACTAATTAGTGTGCACAGGCTAATCTTACTTGACGTGCATTAAGCCACGTTTTCCCTGAAAGCAGCCAATGTGTACAGATTTCAATAAACACTAGACTGGCCAATGTCGTCATACAAGCTGGTATATACACTCACTGCTAGAGCAGAATAATTTGTCGTCTGCTGCAGACAGGCAGCGGTAATCGTCTCTAGCAGAGTGAGTTGCGGTTCTTACCGTAGCTAGGCTTCTAAGCACATACTGATTTGCAAAATATGCTCTGTAAATTTAGTCGGCCGCTAACGCGACCAACTTAAAATAGTTTAACACAAATAATATATGGACTTAAAACCCCTAAGAATATCTTTGCTAAAAATCAAAGTCGTTCAAACGCAAATACGAGTTTGTAATCCGCTTGCACATATGATGTTAACATCGATTTTTAATGAGTGGTTTACACTTGTAATACATAAGACTATATTAATTGATATAAGAGAATTTGGAAATAAACTATATGAACTCACTGATGTCGTATCGATTAATTATTAGCTGGGTCTACGTAAAAAAAGAGACTTAATAAGAGATTTTAAAATAAAATTGCCTTTTAATTAGGGTTAAGCATTGACCACAAGTAACGCACTGAAAAACGTTCTGAACCCCCGTGATAAGTTTATTCAAAAAGTGGCTGAATTTCAATATTAGAAAGCATAGTAATGTATTTTCATTTCCGATGGTGATCGCAATAAATCGCCCCATTGGTGCAAAAACGTACCATATGACATTAAAATTAGAAGGCACATGGTACCTTTTTGCACCAATGGGGCGAAATATAGAAGTAGAATAGAGGAAAAAGATCCTTACAATAAAGTAGATAGTAAACACAATAGTGAAATTAGACAACAAATAGTACTGTGGATTAGTGAACAGTATATTTAAAGATGTGTTTGTGAAACACTATATCCCCCATATATTTGGCCTTTGACTTTGACGGATGACATTGACCTTTCACCACTCAAAATGTGCAGCTCCATGAGACACACATGCATGACACATTTCAAGTTGCTATCGTCAATATTGCAAAAGTGAATATTAAAAGAGCGATTTTGACCCATATATTTGACTTGTGACCTTGACGGATGACCTTGACATTTCACCACTCAAAATGTACATCTCCATGATATACACATGCATGCCAAATATGAAGCTGCTATCTTCAATATTGCCAAAGTTATGGCAAATGTTAAAGTTTGACGCAAACCAACAAACCAACCAAAAAACCAACAGACAGGGCAAAAGCAATATGTCCCCCACTATAGTGGTGGGGAACATAATTAAACTGCATGAACGCTCATCTAAAAGACGTTAACTTTAAACAAAAACAACATCGTGGATTAGTTAGCAGTTCTAACAATGTTGAAAAGCACCCCTATCTCACATTGGATGAATTATAAAAACATAAGCTCACCTCAAATACAGTGAACACGTAGTCGACATCAGATTCTAAATTCTCCCCAGACCCTCGCGACAATTTCGCGTGTGAGTTTCTCTTGACGCAGTTGTCCAGCATGCGACGTGGAATTCATAGTATTGACTTAACAGAATATTTCCATAATGTGTTGAATTCCATATTGCAGACACTTTTAGAGTAGGCTTCTCTCGAATTTAAATTATTAATTTGAAAAACAATTAGCATTATTGTTTTCTCCTGTTTATATTTAGTCATATTGCCGCCGCACGAATTCGTATATAAACTGTATAATATTATATAAGATGTCGATGCAGTTATTTAATATATTGCATTCAACAGTTTTCAAGCCAATTTAAATACTTCACTTACACACGTGCAAATAATTACTTGTGTCTGCCTGTTATTTGAAATGTTCATTCAACATATTTAATCAGTTATAAAACCTGTAGTATTAACACCCGGCTGAATGGTTTTATTAACCTAATATTTGTGTAGCAAACACTTTTTTTTCAATAGCCCTCAATACAGATAATCATTCAGTAATAACATCACGGTTCCATAGAAGTTGTTTTTTACCCGTCATTATCACCTAGAGATACGTCCATAAGCGAAACGGTTAATCCTCTCTTACGACCAGTGTTGTGTCTCTGAACACTCTCATCTAATAGTTCATCAGTTTAAAATCTTCAAGATTATAACATTGCATCCAAACACACTTTGTGTTGCGCTCATTCAATCCTTTAATACATTATAGAATACGTGTTTAATGCATGTTTTGTTACTTTCCAATCGTTATAAATCCGTTTTGTGTTGTTCGTCCTACCGTTATGTCTCCCAAACACTACATGATGGAAGCATTTGTAAAACTTTTAAGAGAATTAATTCGTATTGGGCTGTGTAGTTTAATGTCAAATAACGACGAAGGGCATTCTAGTAGACTAGATAGCGCGTTACCTAATGTGGAGCGTTCAACACATTGTCGACTCATCTTTTAATTATATTAAAATGTCGTTGTTAGGTAAGACACATACGCACACTACCTTATATTATTTAATACTACTGCTACTTCTGCTGCTATTGCTACTGTTTCTGCATTCTACTGCTACTCCTATCTGCTGCCTCTACCGCTACTTTGCTGCATTATATCAATAATATAAATCTTGTAATGTAGCTTTGTTGTAACAATCCACGCTTTATTCAGATCAATAGAATATAATCGAAGTATAAAAGCATCAACTGGACTATAAAATAGCATGCAGGTATATTTGGAAAACCGTCATCACATTAAATGGCTTCGATTGTCAGAAAAAATTATTTTCCCCACAACAAAGCAAACACAATCCAGCTTCCGGATCATGTCACTTTATCGACGTGTCAATATTGTATCACGAACTATGTTAAAATTGCACAAGACTCGACAAATATACGCCCGTACTTGCATGTGGTTTTTTGCAAGGCAAACTGTATCCTGTACGTAATCATGTTCCTAATGCTATTTTGAAATCGGAAAAGGACACTGTATTTGCATTAAATGGGATCTTTACCCATTTCATCCTAACTACATTGCCACACACATGTCTCAATATCAAGGATACCTATATATTTGTAATTTCACAATACATCACTAGTATATCTTTCCTTCTTGATTTGAACACATCTTAATAATTAAGTCACGGTGACCTTGAACCTGACAATAACTACCCCAAATACAATGAGATTTTAATTTCGGGCACTGTTTTGATAAAACGATGCTATATTTTGATATTTTAACACAATGTTTGAGCTTGACATTGAAAATACACCCCGAGGTATTGCGCGAGATATTGTGTTTCACATTGAACATTAATTTCATGAGTAATTTCGAAATTCTTTGACGCATGGGTAAGATAGAGAGCGGAATATGTTGATATTGAAGAGCCTTCATTTGAACGTGACCTCAATGATAGACATTCACCTAAAACACGAGGACTTAATTTCTATATCACCTATACAATAAAACATTTTTATGTTATATCCAGATAAATACGTCTATCGATATATGTATTCGCATTAAGGTAAGACACGTGTTACTTGCAGTATTAGTACCTTAGCGGTAAATAGAATGAAATCTGTTCGATGACTAAAACAAATAATTAATTGTTGTAAATGCTTTTAATTAATGTTTTGCCCATACTAGTTCATTGCAAACGTACGTGCATGTGTGAGCCACACTCAGCGTTAATAGCAACGCGTTGAATATATACCTATAGCTCATACTATAGCTCATACAGTGTGTTTTTTTCTACTACGTTTACACATCCATTCAACTATTCATGAAAGGGAGACTACTCAAACACTTAAGATAATAGTTTTAAACAAATAATTCAATAATGGATCAAACGTATGTTCACTAATGCTCAGTCGATTGATATTTGGTTCCATCAGTTTTCGAGAAAAACATAAATAAATACTGTACATTTGCTTTAATGTAGAGCCACACATCCAAATATCATTCAGATATATACTATTACAAGGGGCTACTATTCCAGACAATACATACTTATCATTCCGAACGTGTATTTTGAGCGATTAGATCAAGTCCTGTTATATCGAAATATTAATTAAGAGTATAAAAGCAAAAGTTTTGACACCATTCGAATATAGTGGTTATCAGCCATTGCTCAATATCTAAGTCCATTATCATATGATTGTTCACATTTTATTTTTATTTCATACATTCAATTATTCAAGCAGAGAAATAATATAAAGCTGGTAATTTAAGTGTTATTTACATGTTTATATGGCAGAATAATGACGTTTTGTCTGTGTAAGAATCGCTATTGTGAAATAACAATACTTGTACTACTGTTACTACGTATGTGTCTTTCCTATGGTATACATATCACTGCACTCTACAATTGTTTAACTTAAGTTAACCTGATTTGAACTAAGTAATCACTTATTAAATGTAAATAGGAATACCCAACAGCCCTTTTGTAGTTGCCTTGCTTACATACCAATGGTAATGGCCGGGGACAGACTGATATAACGCACAGAAAAACTCACAAACTAAAACGACGTACGGGTACTCAATATACGCATATCATAAGGCCGAATGACCACTATGGTCAGACTTAAATAAAAACGCTTTATGTAACAAAACCAGGGTTCCGCGAGGCCTTCTTCCTTGCCCTCTCTTAAGCTGTAACCAGCTACCGACTACCGCGAAGAGGATAAGCGCGCGTATAAAAAACGTCCACCCATCGCTGGAAGATGCAATCAGTACGAACATGGGTCCACCTCATCTACCCACAGTGCTCCCCTAACAAAGAGTACGCGCGCATAAAGTGGTAATAAAGTTTTATCTAAATATGACTGCTATATGTTAAATTCCAAATGTAGATACATATATTATTATATATTGGGTAGAGCATGTCATCTCCTGCCGAATTGACCAGTCGCCAAATACTAATTTGTGTTTTTCATTATTCCATCACTCTCCGCAGTCTTTTGTTTGTCGGACCATGTGACCGACATGTGAGACAAGAAATCTGATTGATTATTACGTG